>NC_139703.1:51550695-51563087 GCF_964188405.1 Protomyctophum parallelum | reverse complement strand
TAGGGGACATGCTGGGGGTAGTTGTCCAGGGGGTTTGGGGACATGCTGGGGGTAGTTGTCCAGGGGGTTTAATGGGGACATGCTGGGGGTAGTTGTCCAGGGGGTTTAGGGACATGCTGGGGGTAGTTGTCCAGGGGGTTTAATGGGGACATGCTGGGGGTAGTTGTCCAGGGGGTTTGGGGGACATGCTGGGGGTAGTTGTCCAGGGGGTTTAATGGGGACATGCTGGGGGTAGTTGTCCAGGGGGTTAGGGGACATGCTGGGGGTAGTTGTCCAGGGGGTTTAGGGGACATGCTGGGGGTAGTTGTCCAGGGGGTTTAATGGGGACATGCTGGGGGTAGTTGTCCAGGGGGTTAGGGGACATGCTGGGGGTAGTTGTCCAGGGGGTTTAGGGGACATGCTGGGGGTAGTTGTCCAGGGGGTTTGGGACATGCTGGGGGTAGTTGTCCAGGGGGTTTAGGGACATGCTGGGGGTAGTTGTCCAGGGGGTTTGGGGACATGCTGGGGGTAGTTGTCCAGGGGGTTTAGGGACATGCTGGGGGTAGTTGTCCAGGGGGTTTAATGGGGACATGCTGGGGGTAGTTGTCCAGGGGGTTTAATGGGGACATGCTGGGGGTAGTTGTCCAGGGGGTTTAATGGGGACATGCTGGGGGTAGTTGTCCAGGGGGTTTGGGGACATGCTGGGGGTAGTTGTCCAGGGGGTTTAATGGGGACATGCTGGGGGTAGTTGTCCAGGGGGTTTAATGGGGACATGCTGGGGGTAGTTGTCCAGGGGGTTTAATGGGGACATGCTGGGGGTAGTTGTCCAGGGGGTTTAATGGGGACATGCTGGGGGTAGTTGTCCAGGGGGTTAGGGGACATGCTGGGGGTAGTTGTCCAGGGGGTTTGGGGACATGCTGGGGGTAGTTGTCCAGGGGGTTTGGGGACATGCTGGGGGTAGTTGTCCAGGGGGTTTGGGGACATGCTGGGGGTAGTTGTCCAGGGGGTTTAGGGGACATGCTGGGGGTAGTTGTCCAGGGGGTTTGGGGACATGCTGGGGGTAGTTGTCCAGGGGGTTTAGGGGACATGCTGGGGGTAGTTGTCCAGGGGGTTTGGGGACATGCTGGGGGTAGTTGTCCAGGGGGTTTAGGGACATGCTGGGGGTAGTTGTCCAGGGGGTTTGGGGACATGCTGGGGGTAGTTGTCCAGGGGGTTTAGGGGACATGCTGGGGGTAGTTGTCCAGGGGGTTTGGGGACATGCTGGGGGTAGTTGTCCAGGGGGTTTAGGGGACATGCTGGGGGTAGTTGTCCAGGGGGTTTGGGGACATGCTGGGGGTAGTTGTCCAGGGGGTTTGGGACATGCTGGGGGTAGTTGTCCAGGGGGTTTGGGGACATGCTGGGGGTAGTTGTCCAGGGGGTTAGGGGACATGCTGGGGGTAGTTGTCCAGGGGGTTTGGGGACATGCTGGGGGTAGTTGTCCAGGGGGTTTGGGGACATGCTGGGGGTAGTTGTCCAGGGGGTTTAGGGGACATGCTGGGGGTAGTTGTCCAGGGGGTTTGGGGACATGCTGGGGGTAGTTGTCCAGGGGGTTTGGGACATGCTGGGGGTAGTTGTCCAGGGGGTTTAATGGGGACATGCTGGGGGTAGTTGTCCAGGGGGTTTAATGGGGACATGCTGGGGGTAGTTGTCCAGGGGGTTTAATGGGGACATGCTGGGGGTAGTTGTCCAGGGGGTTAGGGGACATGCTGCGGGTAGTTGTCCAGGGGGTTTAGGGGACATGCTGGGGGTAGTTGTCCAGGGGGTTAGGGGACATGCTGGGGGTAGTTGTCCAGGGGGTTTGGGGACATGCTGGGGGTAATTGTCCAGGGGGTTAGGGGACATGCTGGGGGTAGTTGTCCAGGGGGTTTGGGACATGTTGGGGGTAGTTGTCCAGGAGGTTTGGGACATGTTGGGGGTAGTTGTCCAGGGGGTTAGGGGACATGCTGGGGGTAGTTGTCCAGGGGGTTTGGGGACATGCTGGGGGTAGTTGTCCAGGGGGTTAGCGGACATGCTGGGGGTAGTTGTCCAGGGGGTTTGGGACATGCTGGGGGTAGTTGTCCAGGGGGTTAGCGGACATGCTGGGGGTAGTTGTCCAGGGGGTTTAATGGGGACATGCTGGGGGTAGTTGTCCAGGGGGTTTGGGGACATGCTGGGGGTAGTTGTCCAGGGGGTTTAGGGGACATGTTGGGGGTAGTTGTCCAGGGGGTTTGGGGACATGCTGGGGGTAGTTGTCCAGGGGGTTTGGGGACATGCTGGGGGTAGTTGTCCAGGGGGTTTGGGACATGCTGGGGGTAGTTGTCCAGGGGGTTTGGGACATGCTGGGGGTAGTTGTCCAGGGGGTTAGGGCACATGCTGGGGGTAGTTGTCCTGGGGGTTTAGGGGACATGCTGGGGGTAGTTGTCCAGGGGGGTTAATGGGGACATGCTGGGGGTAGTTGTCCAGGGGGTTTGGGACATGCTGGGGGTAGTTGTCCAGGGGGTTTGGGGACATGCTGGGGGTAGTTGTCCAGGGGGTTTAGGGGACATGCTGGGGGTAGTTGTCCAGGGGGTTTGGGGACATGCTGGGGGTAGTTGTCCAGGGGGTTTAATGGGGACATGCTGGGGGTAGTTGTCCAGGGGGTTTGGGGACATGCTGGGGGTAGTTGTCCAGGGGGTTTGGGGACATGCTGGGGGTAGTTGTCCAGGGGGTTTAGGGGACATGCTGGGGGTAGTTGTCCGGGGGTTTAATGGGGACATGCTGGGGGTAGTTGTCCAGGGGGTTTAATGGGGACATGCTGGGGGTAGTTGTCCAGGGGGTTTGGGGACATGCTGGGGGTAGTTGTCCAGGGGGTTTAATGGGGACATGCTGGGGGTAGTTGTCCAGGGGGTTTAGGGGACATGCTGGGGGTAGTTGTCCAGGGGGTTTGGGGACATGCTGGGGGTAGTTGTCCAGGGGGTTTGGGACATGCTGGGGGTAGTTGTCCAGGGGGTTTGGGGACATGCTGGGGGTAGTTGTCCAGGGGGTTTGGGGACATGCTGGGGGTAGTTGTCCAGGGGGTTTAATGGGGACATGCTGGGGGTAGTTGTCCAGGGGGTTTGGGGACATGCTAGGGGTAGTTGTCCAGGGGGTTTAATGGGGACATGCTGGGGGTAGTTGTCCAGGGGGTTTGGGGACATGCTGGGGGTAGTTGTCCAGGGGGTTAGGGGACATGCTGGGGGTAGTTGTCCAGGGGGTTTAATGGGGACATGCTGGGGGTAGTTGTCCAGGGGGTTTGGGGACATGCTGGGGGTAGTTGTCCAGGGGGTTTAGGGGACATGCTGGGGGTAGTTGTCCAGGGGGTTTAATGGGGACATGCTGGGGGTAGTTGTCCAGGGGGTTTGGGACATGCTGGGGGTAGTTGTCCAGGGGGTTTGGGGACATGCTGGGGGTAGTTGTCCAGGGGGTTTGGGGACATGCTGGGGGTAGTTGTCCAGGGGGTTTAATGGGGACATGCTGGGGGTAGTTGTCCAGGGGGTTTAATGGGGACATGCTGGGGGTAGTTGTCCAGGGGGTTTAATGGGGACATGCTGGGGGTAGTTGTCCAGGGGGTTTGGGGACATGCTGGGGGTAGTTGTCCAGGGGGTTTAATGGGGACATGCTGGGGGTAGTTGTCCAGGGGGTTTAATGGGGACATGCTGGGGGTAGTTGTCCAGGGGGTTTGGGACATGCTGGGGGTAGTTGTCCAGGGGGTTTGGGGACATGCTGGGGGTAGTTGTCCAGGGGGTTTGGGGACATGCTGGGGGTAGTTGTCCAGGGGGTTTAGGGGACATGCTGGGGGTAGTTGTCCAGGGGGTTTAGGGGACATGCTGGGGGTAGTTGTCCAGGGGGTTTAGGGGACATGCTGGGGGTAGTTGTCCAGGGGGTTAGGGGACATGCTGGGGGTAGTTGTCCAGGGGGTTAGGGGACATGCTGGGGGTAGTTGTCCAGGGGGTTTGGGGACATGCTGGGGGTAGTTGTCCAGGGGGTTTGGGGACATGCTGGGGGTAGTTGTCCAGGGGGTTTGGGGACATGCTGGGGGTAGTTGTCCAGGGGGTTTGGGACATGCTGGGGGTAGTTGTCCAGGGGGTTTAGGGGACATGCTGGGGGTAGTTGTCCAGGGGGTTTAGGGACATGCTGGGGGTAGTTGTCCAGGGGGTTTAATGGGGACATGCTGGGGGTAGTTGTCCAGGGGGTTTGGGACATGCTGGGGGTAGTTGTCCAGGGGGTTTGGGGGACATGCTGGGGGTAGTTGTCCAGGGGGTTTGGGGACATGCTGGGGGTAGTTGTGCAGGGGGTTTGGGGACATGCTGGGGGTAGTTGTCCAGGGGCTTTAGGGGACATGCTGGGGGTAGTTGTCCAGGGGGTTTGGGGACATGCTGGGGGTAGTTGTCCAGGGGGTTTGGGACATGCTGGGGGTAGTTGTCCAGGGGCTTTAGGGGACATGCTGGGGGTAGTTGTCCAGGGGGTTTGGGGGACATGCTGGGGGTAGTTGTCCAGGGGGTTAGGGGACATGCTGGGGGTAGTTGTCCAGGGGGTTTGGGACATGCTGGGGGTAGTTGTCCAGGGGGTTTAATGGGGACATGCTGGGGGTAGTTGTCCAGGGGGTTTGGGGACATGCTGGGGGTAGTTGTCCAGGGGGTTTGGGGACATGCTGGGGGTAGTTGTCCAGGGGGTTTAATGGGGACATGCTGGGGGTAGTTGTCCAGGGGGTTTGGGGACATGCTGGGGGTAGTTGTCCAGGGGGTTTGGGGACATGCTGGGGGTAGTTGTCCAGGGGGTTAGGGGACATGCTGGGGGTAGTTGTCCAGGGGGTTTAATGGGGACATGCTGGGGGTAGTTGTCCAGGGGGTTTAACGGGGGACATGCTGGGGGTAGTTGTCCAGGGGGTTTAACGGGGGACATGCTGGGGGTAGTTGTCCAGGGGGTTTGGGGACATGCTGGGGGTAGTTGTCCAGGGGGTTAGGGGACATGTTGGGGGTAGTTGTCCAGGGGGTTTGGGGACATGCTGGGGGTAGTTGTCCAGGGGGTTTGGGGACATGCTGGGGGTAGTTGTCCAGGGGGTTTGGGGACATGCTGGGGGTAGTTGTCCAGGGGGTTAGGGGACATGTTGGGGGTAGTTGTCCAGGGGGTTTGGGGACATGCTGGGGGTAGTTGTCCAGGGGGTTTGGGGACATGCTGGGGGTAGTTGTCCAGGGGGTTAGGGGACATGTTGGGGGTAGTTGTCCAGGGGGTTTAATGGGGACATGCTGGGGGTAGTTGTCCAGGGGGTTTGGGGACATGCTGGGGGTAGTTGTCCAGGGGGTTGGGGACATGCTGGGGGTAGTTGTCCAGGGGGTTAGGGGACATGTTGGGGGTAGTTGTCCAGGGGGTTTGGGGACATGCTGGGGGTAGTTGTCCAGGGGGTTTGGGGACATGCTGGGGGTAGTTGTCCAGGGGGTTAGGGGACATGTTGGGGGTAGTTGTCCAGGGGGTTTAATGGGGACATGCTGGGGGTAGTTGTCCAGGGGGTTTGGGGACATGCTGGGGGTAGTTGTCCAGGGGGTTTAATGGGGACATGCTGGGGGTAGTTGTCCAGGGGGTTTGGGGACATGCTGGGGGTAGTTGTCCAGGGGGTTTGGGGACATGCTGGGGGTAGTTGTCCAGGGGGTTTAATGGGGACATGCTGGGGGTAGTTTTCCAGGGGGTTTGGGACATGCTGGGGGTAGTTGTCCAGGGGGTTTAATGGGGACATGCTGGGGGTAGTTGTCCAGGGGGTTTGGGGACATGCTGGGGGTAGTTGTCCAGGGGGTTTGGGGACATGCTGGGGGTAGTTGTCCAGGGGGTTTGGGGACATGCTGGGGGTAGTTGTCCAGGGGGTTAGGGGACATGCTGGGGGTAGTTGTCCAGGGGGTTTAGGGGACAGACTAAGTGTAGTGTGGCCATGAATCTCTGGTCCGGCTGACATGCAGACCAAAAGGGAATGGACGGTGAAACAGGTGAATGCCTTCGCTGATCTCTTTAAATGTATTAGACAGTGCAGCCAGACTGTGATTGATGGTGTTTAACCCAATGGGAGAGAGGGGGAGGCACTGTTTGTATCTACACTTAAAACAGTTAAATCACCTGACGATTGAAACTAAAATCAATTCCATGTACTGTAATATATCTCTTGGCTGAGAGAGAAAATCACTATTAGCCTGAAACTGCACATTGTTTGACAATTGTTTAACGATTCAATGCATAGAATATCTATTCTTTTTAATAATCAGATTAATTAATTGTGCAGCAGTATCACGCATTTTTTTTAAATAGACAACCCTTTGATGAATTCTAACAGTTGCACCCTTAAAAAGTAAAGTGAAGTAACGATAAAAAAATAAAATGGCCGCCACGGCATGCAGCGCTCCAACATCCACCTGCTTAGCTTCTCCATTACAAGCTACCTGTCAAAGAATCCCAAGGGGCTTATGGGATGCTGAGAGCACCAGAATATTATGGCACCATGTCGACAGACACACTAAGCTGTCTGTGTGTCTTACAAGTGGCCGTAGACGGGCATTAAGTATCACATATCATGATGCCAGTCAATCCCCACCGTTGGCAGGGCACTGCAAGACAGTTGGCAAGGTGAGCCATGTACAATAAACACCAGACATATCAACAAATATGTTGCTCTGGCATAACAGATGATGATGTGCAGCGACTGACAACTGGAGCTCCCTTCTTAAATATTACGAAGTTGATACTGTACAGCTCATTTCGTGACACCGTCCAATTTAAGAACGCTGCTAACCATGGGATTATTCTAAATTTTTGAACCACAATCATAATCAATCATCTTGTCTATAAATAATTGTCCACAGAGTACTATCCAGGCAGCTATCCAGGATATCATCGCTGTTGGGCAGAAACCTTGTATGTTCAAAACGGTTACTTTTCAGGAAATTAGGCAAAAATAACCTGTGTTTCAATGTATGTATAGTGTAGTTATTATTTGGTCACAAGCTGTCGAAAATTGGCAGATCTACAAGCTCACAAAGCATTGCAAACGCATTAATTGACGGTTGAGCTTGTAGATCAGCTGTGTTCGCTATACTTTTGTGTGACACTATCATGAAAATAGGGCATTAAAAATCACGAAAAGATCAAATATTGAGATACAAGGTTTCCACCTGATAACAATATCTAAGACTTGTTCAGACTATTCTAGCAGCTGTGGATGTGGATGAGGTCAGCCACTCTTCTCAGCTGGCCCTACTCCTCCTAGCCAGGGTTAAGACCTTTACCTGAAGCTTCTCATTAAACTACTTAAAACACTAATTACCAGCGATGCAGAATATGTCACGAGTGAATCAAGTATGTAAGCACTAATCAAAATCCAAGTCTGTGTTTGAAAGTCTCTGGACAGTAGAGTGAGAGAAGGAAAACACACCCCATAGCCCAGAGGGCTGTTATTCAGCACACTCTATGCCAGATGGACTTCCTTTAAGGGTCAAAGGGCAGATAGTTTATGGAGCTCAAATCCTGTGGGTGTCTGACTGACTAAGGTAGAGGAAGTTCATTTTCCACACATGCACACATGTTGTATACAGGTGCACAGGCAGAAACACTAGCAGGCACGCACACATGCAAACGCACACATGTGACATGCTGTGTGCAGGTGCACAGAAGTACCGTGCACGCACTGATTGGAGTCATAAAGACAGAGCTTTTCCAAACAGAAGGAAGAGAGACGGTGATGTTTTTAGGGGTGGTGACAGACCTATCGTGTTGTCCAGATCTGGAATGGAGGGGGGTCTCCATTCCCCAGATGGCAGAGCTGATCTGCATGGATGCACATGAGCGAGATGCAGGAGATGTTTTATTATATGAGCTGGTTTCACTTTCTGTTGGATATATAATAGAATCATATACAGCCACTCACACATAGCTCTGATCTGCCATTGAAGATCACGTTTCACACCCTCAGTAAGTAGCCTAAGAAGGTTGACGTATTGTCGGTATTGGCTGAAAACAAGGACATTTATCCCCTTTCCAAAGTGCTAGACCCCTGGGAGATGCATTGCTCCTCACTATGCTGAGTTTGCGGCGCCTCTAGGATCCGATGGAACACAGGGCAGTGCACTCTAACAACTGAGCTCAGCTGATACACTTTAGGGGCCTTTTTTCTGTTGTAATTGTATTGTCCAATCGCTCCCGAAGAAGCAGATTTAATCACAATAACCCTAGTGATTATTCCCTATTCTGGGGAGAACATTTCGGTGAAAGACATTGAAGTGTTGAGGGAGAAAGGAGCCTGGGGGAGCACACAGTTACAGTACGTAGTAAACTATAGACAACTATAGTCAACTTGTAAAAATCACTAGATGTGAAAGCCCTAGTCCACGGTCAAATACATAACACATTTGGGTGTCCTTTACGTGAAAAGGAGCACTTGCATGGTCACTCAGACAGGTATTGATGGATGGTTGAAAAATCACCTAGCAAATGAACAGCATGTCAAGGCTATGTTTGAACGAAGCCGGAGGCTCCATCTCACTGCTTCTAGCCACACCCATAAGCATCCATCACAGTTACATGTCTCTGTCCCGGGGCCGGGGGGGGGTGTTGATCATGTCAACCATGAGACCACAATGACAACACATGTGACACACTAAGCACTACGCAGCGCATTCAGCACTTTGTCACCCTTACTGTGGCTGTTCTCATTATATGCTGTGCTGGAGCAGCCACTAGATTTACTGTGCGTTGCCATAATATTACATTGATCCACTCTAATCCACTCATTGTCAACACCTCTGGGTGACAACCTCATGCTCTTGTCAGCATGGTGTGGTGTGCATTATGAATACACACGGGACAGGACATTATGGACATGCATTATGAACACACACGGGACAGGACATTATGGTGTGGTGTGCATGCATTATGAATACACACGGGACAGGACATTATGGAACGTTATGAATATAGTTATGAATGCATTATGAATACACACGGGACAGGACATTATGGAACGTTATGAATATAGTTATGAATGCATTATGAATACACACGGGACAGGACATTATGGAACGTTATGAATATAGTTATGAATGCATTATGAATACACACGGGACAGGACATTATGGAACGTTATGAATATAGTTATGAATGCATTATGAATACACACGGGACAGGACATTATGGAACGTTATGAATATAGTTATGAATGCATTATGAATACACACGGGACAGGACATTATGGAACGTTATGAATATAGTTATGAATGCATTATGAATACACACGGGACAGGACATTATGGAACGTTATGAATATAGTTATGAATGCATTATGAATACACACGGGACAGGACATTATGGTCAGCATGGTGTGGTGTGCATGCATTATGAATACACACGGGACAGGACATTATGTCAGCATGGTGTGGTGTGCATGCATTATGAATACACACGGGACAGGACATTATGGTCAGCATGGTGTGGTGTGCATGCATTATGAATACACACGGGACAGGACATTATGTCAGCATGGTGTGGTGTGCATGCATTATGAATACACACGGGACAGGACATTATGTCAGCATGGTGTGGTGTGCATGCATTATGAATACACACGGGACAGGACATTATGGAACGTTATGAATATAGTTATGAATATAGTTATGAATATAGTTATGAATGCATTATGAATACACACGGGACAGGACATTATGGAACGTTGCTCTCTGAGCTCCACCAGCTGCACGCAAACAAACGCTGGAGAACCTTTATAGACCCTCGTGGGAAAACTCCGGTGCTGTTGGAGTAAGAATGAAACAAGGATGTACAGGACAGGCAAGACTATAGTGTAGATAAGGATGAGATTTAAAAAAATAACTACGTCATTAAATAGACACTTTTCAACCTATCTTTATATAATAGGTCCTCACTAATAATCATGAAAGAATGGTGCAATTTTTTTCTACTCAGTCTGTGTCTCATAGGAGGGCTGTGGGCAGTTCAGAAACCGTCTTCCAGTGACATCATCGATGGGGAATACAAGCTAATAATAACTGCAGGCTTTCTAGTCCTGAAAAAAATGCGAAAATGGAAGCCATCGTTGTCATGTTAATGAAAATCTAAATACTTTTGTAAAAAAATCTTGTTTAAAAAAATAATCTGCCTAATGATGATGTCACTGGAAGACGGTTTCTGAACTGCCCACAGCCCCTCCTATGAGACACAGACTGAGTAGAAAAGAATCATGCCATTCTTACATGATTATTAGTGAGGACCTATTATACGAAGACAGGTTGAAAAGTGGTGAAGTGGTCCTTTAATATATGCATTCTATCAAACATAAATTTATAATTATTAATGTACAATCTACAGTTCAACAAACTGTCTTTATGTCTACCTCTGGGGGGGAAATTACATCTTTAAGGACAAGAGAGTGGGGTCGTTTTATGCCATATCAAAGTATAATAATGTCACAAAATCTTAAAAATAACAACAAAATGACATTGTATCACGATGCAGCTATACACATGAGCAGATATAGACGTTACGTACAGTATGTACAACGGTTGCATTGAATATAAATATCTGTTGCTGTTAGCAGGGGTGCAAGCCATGCAGTCTCCACATCTCCTTCTGGACGTGACGTTTCCCTTTTGGTATGACAGAGACTTGGCTTTCTTATTCTTAGGTTTCTCTGGCGGCCAATCAAAGGTCGTCTAATCAGAATTGCTTATACTTGCTGCTGGCAGGACAGCTATAACACGTCCTCAAGGTCACGGAAGTCGGCAGAAATCCTAATTTAGCTCATTAGTCATCAGCTATAGCTGGGCCTGCTGTGCTGTTAATTGGCTGCAGATCCACATTGGCGGAAGGTTATGTCATTATATTATCGTCTCTGTCGGGCAGAAACCTTATATCTCCATATTTCTTTTTAAGGGTTTTTTTTATACCCTATACTTTGTCGTACAAAAGTGTCAAGCTAAAGTTGTGAAAATAGCCGATCTATAACCACAGAACTTAAGCTTGTATAGAGCTGCTATTTTCACTATTTCTGAACATTTCCGTTCCATTTCCTGAAATGTAATGGTTTTGGACATACAAGGTTTCCAACTGACAGCGCTACGATATGCTCTTTGCTTTACTTCAGCGCTCTCAGAAATGTGGATCTAGGACTCACCGGATCCGGCATGGGTACGTCGCTACTTTATGTATGTTATATAGCTATAGCAGATCTACAATGTCACAACCTGTGAGCTTGTAGATCAGCTTGAATATTTTGGAACTATTTCCACTTATGACATATTATGCCCAAAATAGGCCATGTGTTTCTGTGGGTTTAGATAGATATCTTTATTGATCCCAAACAGCAGCACAGCCGGTTCAGAGCATAGAAACAGCAGCACAGCCGGTTCAGAGCATAGAAACAGCAGCACAGCCGGTTCAGAGCATAGAAACAGCAGCACAGCCGGTTCAGAGCATAGAAACAGCAGCACAGCCGGTTCAGAGCATAGAAACAGCAGCACAGCCGGTTCAGAGCATAGAAACAGCAGCACAGCCGGTTCAGAGCATAGAAACAGCAGCACAGCCGGTTCAGAGCATAGAAGTACAGGAGAGTAACATCAGAAAACATTGTTCTGTTCTAGCTCTACTTCCACATTAATTTGACCACCACATTTTGGTGGTCAAAATGCCGAAGTGCAAACGAGCGCTCAATGTTAAACCCCAGCTATACACGTTTCCTCGTCATAAATGCAGGGGCCCGCCTGCAGTTCCAGCTTTCACCACTACGCCTCGCAGCTTCAATGCTGGCCAGCCTTGCCCAGGGCATGCAGTGCCCCTGGGCACTGAAGCTCGAAGGGCCCCCCCCCCCTTCACCCGCGTGCAACATTTTTGCTGTTTTTTGTAGCCGTTTTGGGGCGGTTTTATGCCGTTATAGTGGCCTGTTTCCGGTCGCCTACCCCCCCCCCCCCCCCCCCCCCCCCCCCCCCCCCGAGTGACAGCCAATCTAGCGCATTGTTGCTGCTTTACACACACACTTTTCAGCTGCCCTTCTCACCAACAAATGCAACAATAAAACACTAATATTTTTAGACACCATTTATTTCATTCGGATTAGCAGGGACATTTTCTGTGAAAAAAAAAGGGCCCCTGGGCACGTGCCCAAAGTGCCCATATGGTAGATCCGGCCCTGTTGCTGGGGGCTTGGGAGAGACATGCAGCAATTAAAGACCATCGTGAACAGAACTCGAACCTGCGGTGAGCTGTCCGGCTCGAGCTTCGTCCAATACAATTGGCCCGTGTTCGGGGGTGGGAAGCCAGGTGGAGAGGTGGATATTATGTCACACTGCACGTACTCGTGATATCCTTTTCTAATGTATAACTGTACCAGTCACTGC
>NC_139703.1:51423195-51548195 GCF_964188405.1 Protomyctophum parallelum | reverse complement strand
CATTTTTATTATAAGGTTGATTATAATATCATCATACTATAATTCAGTCAATGTCTGTCTGTCTGAATGTGTGTCTGTCAGAAACACCGCCGTATCTCCTCACCACCTAGTGTATAAAAATATATAATAGCATCAGAGAAGCCATGCTTACTGCCAGCAATAACAAGCTATCTGCAGAGAGAGAGAGAGAGCAATGAAAAGCGCAAGTTAACATCAGTCCGTGGCAGAGGCTCACATGTAATGCCCACAAGGCTGTGTATATCCTGCAGGGACAGTCCTACAGTAGACGTAGTCGTCTCAGCTCATGGTGTATGGTTTATGCAGCCTTGGTGACGGTGCTCCTTTGGGGGACACACAACAAGCACCGTGGAGGGGAGCACAGAGGGGGACTCTGTGAGATTCTTACAGGTGAGCATAATGCATATGCATAAAGCATAATGGGCTCAGATGCTGCGACATGCCGGGATGAGGCCAGCCGCAGTGCATGAACGCCCGGCCCTTCCAGTGACACCGTCCCATTGAGGGGAAATCATTAGTATGTCAGCAGCTTTTCTCCACATGCTGTCATCATCATACATGATGAGGTCTCGAGACCTCATCATGTATCTCTTCTTCCTCCCTCCCTCTCCCTCTATCTCTCTCTTACTCTGCGCTGCAGGTTAAGGGAGTGCCAGGCTGGAATCTGCTGGAGATCCATTAATATTAAAGAGATGACTATACCTCTGTGGATGACAGAGCCCAGCAGCAGTCACTGCACGCTGCGCTGGAAGGAAAGGGGCTCTTTGGGTGAGGAAGGAAAGGGGCTCTTTGGGTGAGGCAGCCAGAGAAGTCCCCTCGTTGTGTGGAGAGAAAGGAGGGGCCGCAAAGGCAACTATAGGATTAAGACGGAGGGAGAGCTGTTGTTTAGAAGCATAAAAAGAATGATCCAACTAGAAAAAGTGCCCTTCCGGGCACAGGTCTCCACCAGGTTATCCACAGATCCGTGCAGTTAGAGGTAAAAACACTTTTCGGCCAGTTATAGCGCCACCTTGAGGCTGATTTGAAATTGTTGATGTGGCATTTCGTCCTCGGCCTAGTGGGAATGTGGGTGCACAATTTCACGGAAATCACGCGATGTGTTCATGATTTGCAGCATTTTGTTTGAAACTGAGCACTCCTGTGAACTTTGGAAGCCAATCTTAACCAATCAGGATGGAGTCTGATAAATCTGAAAGACCCGTTTCGTTGAATGGCTCTAGAGAGACTGTGTACCAATTTGCGTGATGTTTGGACAAAATCTGTAGGTGTACTGTGCAAAAACTTGTTTTGCACAAAGCGGCCTCCTGGTGGCGCTATAACAGGCCGTTCTGGAAAGTTTGGGGCAGAGGTTCATGGTTGGCATCCAGGGAGTGTGTGTGCAAAATATGGCATCGAAAAACTTGTTTTGCACAAAGCGGCCTCCTGGTGGCGCTATAACAGGCCGTTCTGGAAAGTTTGGGGCAGAGGTTCATGGTTGGCATCCAGGGAGTGTGTGTGCAAAAGATGGCATCGACCGGGTTAACGGTGGCCGAGATTAGCTGTTCACGGACACACGGACACACACACACGCGGACGGACGGAGTGCAAAACATACTCTCCCCACATGCCTTCGGCCTGGTGGAGACAATTACAGATCTGCCAAAAGGCTCCCTTGGCCATCTTGCCAGGGCCATTCCTCCACGAGGGAAAAAAATAACGACCCATCCATTTTTATTGGAAGCATGGACTTCCGTTGTCAGAACCTTTTAAGCTCAGGTTTAGCCCGCTCTCTCTGGACATAAATGAGCGGTCTCCTCTCTTATCTGGCCTTCTGTGCTAATGTGAAGCGACACTAAAGATGTGGGCGATTTCCTACACAGCGCAGGCAGTCGCTTTGCATTAGCAGTGATGACGGATGATTAAAGTGGAGCGTGGAGAGTGGTATCTCGCTGAGTGACAGTCAAATGAGGAGAAACACGAACACAGACGGCAACCTGTGAAAAGACAGGAGCCTGATTGCTTGATCATTCCCTCTCTGCTGCTGAGGCTGCTGTGATTGATCATTCCCTCTCTGCTGCTGAGGCTGCTGTGATTGCACGCAATTATTTAACGAGAAATAGATGAAGATGCCGATGCCGATAGTCTAGCTGTGAATCTATTAGCAATTGAGGGGAAAGAATGAACAAAACATGACATTTTCTGCTTTAATCTACCAATATATTGCATACTCATGTTCATATTCATATGATATCTGAGTGATCATATGAATATGAATATGCCGTCTAAACTACTGTACAAATATGCAACATATAGCTTCTTTCTTCCTGTCCTTTGCTCACTTTTATGATAGTGATAACACATTAGCTATGTACGAAAAAAAAACAGTGACCAGATCTACAAGCTGACAACGCATCGCAATGTGACGCATTGTGAGCTTGTAGATCCACTATCTTCGCCTCACTACACCATTGTGCAACAAAGTATAAAACAGGGCTTAAGAGGTTAAGTGTTACTTACACTGTAAACTTAAGAGGTTAAGTGTTACTTACACTGTAAACTGAGAGTCTATATAACAGGATTTCACCCTCCCTTTTGTCTCCAACTCCTTTTTCACAATCACAACAGCCCAAAAAACTAACTTCCTGGCCCAATCAGAAGTCATTGTTAGGATTAAGTGTTTGTAATCTCTTCCCACTACAGTTTTTAATCCTGACAGCGGTTGGTTCAGAGAGGGACCAAATCAGTTCAGCTCTGGTCGGGGGTTTGTGTGTGTGTGTGTGTGAGGGTGTGTGTGTGTGTGTGTGTGTGTGTGTGTGTGTGTGTGTGTGTGTGTGTGTGTGTGTGTGTGTGTGTGTGTGTGTGTGCACACGACCGACCGTGCGTGTGTGTGTGTGTGTGTGTGTGTGTGTGTGTGTGTGTGTGTGTGTGTGTGTGTGTGCGTGCGTGTCCAGGGAGAACTGGCGTTCGCACCTCGCCTCCTGCTGTTTTGAGGAAGGGATTAGCAAAATTGTTGTGCTTTTGTTATTTCACCCCCTTCAAAATAAAAGCTTTCTCTTTTGTCACTTGGCTGGTAGTGTCCCCAGGCAGATCTCGGCTCCCGGGAACTTGCTGCCTTATAGAACTGCATCGATCATCCCATCCCACCTCAAATCGAAATGTTTAATTTAATACTGTAATAATTTCATTCTCTTCCAGCCATTGTCTCAGGGCCTTCCAAAGGGGGGGAAAATAACCAGCAAAGCAAGTATAATTAATCAGTAACCTTAACCGTGCAGGCTATAGGTAAGTTAGTGTTGGAGAGGTCAAGGGTCATACTAGAGCATCCTGACCTTGGTCCTGACTGTGGTCGGAGGGCAGTCGCAGCATGGCACGCTGCAGGGATAGCTCATATTCCACAGAGCCAGCCGGGATAGTCCAGGGATAGCTCATATTCCACAGAGCCAGCCGGGATAGTCCAGGGATAGCTCATATTCCACAGAGCCAGCCGGGATAGCCCAGGGATAGCTCATATTCCACAGAGCCAGCCGGGATAGTCCAGGGATAGCTCATATTCCACAGAGCCAGCCGGCAGATGTGATAATCCCTCAGAAAGATGAGGCTAATATCCGCCCACCGCTGAGTGCCTCTGACCCTTCAGTCGCTGTGGAGAAAAAAGCCCCATTTATACCTGGTTGTGTGTTTGGGTGTTGCGCGCCGTAAACACCTGATCTGCAAGCTTAATGTATACCAGCTTGTTGTTCTAAGCTGAGGTTGCATCGCTCGTGTTGGAAACAAGCTCTTAATCCACACCAAGATTGAACAAAAACTAATTCATGGCAACATTCATAACGCTGCAGGTAACACATCCATATCTCTTGGTCTTATGGCCATGGACGTTAACTTGCAGCGAAATCTAATCACTTATCTTCAATGAAACCATATGCGGTCGAACGTCTGAAGGACAAATGAGGCTTCAGTGATTGGCATCTCCTTCAGCATGCATATATAGCTCATCCTTTATGCTTACCTCTGCCCTTTCCCATCCTGCCTGTATGATGTGTCACACACTGGAAGCTGCTCTAGGGATGCAGCAGCCAAGGATTAAAAGTGTGTGATGTTTCACACACTGTGCAGAGTCTATTATTTGTCACAAACTGATACGTGTCGTCGTGTATATTGCAAAGATACATTTCATAAGATCTCTTTGCCCTCATTCCTGTGCTTAACGCACTCCGTGACATGACAGTGTACCTCTGCAAAGAACAGTCAATCTACAAGCTCACAACAACATGTTCATGGCCATTTTCTTTGTGCGACACCGTCACCCATGCTCCGCAAAGTGTTCCACGTGGAACTGGGACATATACAGACCTATAGGCTCCATGGTGGAACTGGGACATATACAGACCTATAGGCTCCATGGTGGAACTGGGACATATACAGACCTATAGGCTCCATGGTGGAACTGGGACATACACAGACCTATAGGCTCCATGGTGGAACTGGGACATATACAGACCTATAGGCTCCATGGTGGAACTGGGACATATACAGACCTATAGGCTCCATGGAACTGGGACATATACAGACCTATAGGCTCCATGGTGGAACTGGGACATATACAGACCTATAGGCTCCATGGTGGAACTGGGACATACACAGACCTATAGGCTCCATGGTGGAACTGGGACATATACAGACCTATAGGCTCCATGGTGGAACTGGGACATATACAGACCTATAGGCTCCATGGCCGCAGGTGACAATTTTAACAGCCCCGGATTTAGATGCAATTGGAAAGGACTTTGTGACGTTTACGTCAGAGGGCTGCCAATGGATCCTTGGGAATCCTGGTCTGCGAGCAGTGGAGCGAGCCCAGCTCTGACTAGCATGCCTTGTCATAATGTTGCCATCCTTGCCCTGCAGTCCTGGGCCAGGCATGCTGCCATGGGTCTATTGCTGGAGATGTGACTTCTTGGGAATGTTGGAATAAACAGTATAGGATAGGAGAGGTATATATGCTATATGTAAGACAAGGATACCAAGAATAGGTAGAGTAGGAGGAAGAAGAAGAAGAAGAAGAGGAAGAGGAAGAGGAAGAGGAAGAGGAAGAGGAAGAAGAGGAAGAAGAAGAAGAAGAGGAGGAGGAGGAGGAAGAAGCCGCCGCCGCCTGCCTGTAAATGAAATGAACGCAGGGGATTTTACTGTGTTACTCGTTCCACGTGGAAGAAAGAGACAACCCTATATCATTCATACACCTCAGTCCATCCAACCTGGTCTATCTAACCCTAACCCTACATCATTCATACACCTCAGTCCATCCAACCTGGTCTATCTAACCCTAACCCTATATCATTCATACACCTCAGTCCATCCAACCTGGTCTATCTAACCCTAACCCTATATCATTCATACACCTCAGTCCATCCAACCTGGTCTATCTAACCCTAACCCTACATCATTCATACACCTCAGTCCATCCAACCTGGTCTATCTAACCCTAACCCTATATCATTCATACACCTCAGTCCATCCAACCTGGTCTATCTAACCCTAACCCTACATCATTCATACACCTCAGTCCATCCAACCTGGTCTATCTAACCCTAACCCTATATCATTCACACACCTCAGTCCATCCAACCTGGTCTATCTAACCCTAACCCTACATCATTCATACACCTCAGTCCATCCAACCTGGTCTATCTAACCCTAACCCTATATCATTCATACACCTCAGTCCATCCAACCTGGTCTATCTAACCCTAACCCTATATCATTCATACACCTCAGTCCATCCAACCTGGTCTATCTAACCCTAACCCTATATCATTCATACACCTCAGTCCATCCAACCTGGTCTATCTAACCCTAACCCTATATCATTCATACACCTCAGTCCATCCAACCTGGTCTATCTAACCCTAACCCTACATCATTCATACACCTCAGTCCATCCAACCTGGTCTATCTAACCCTAACCCTACATCATTCATACACCTCAGTCCATCCAACCTGGTCTATCTAACCCTAACCCTATATCATTCATACACCTCAGTCCATCCAACCTGGTCTATCTAACCCTAACCCTATATCATTCATACACCTCAGTCCATCCAATTACCCTACATTCATACACCTCAGTCCATCCAACCTGGTCTATCTAACCCTAACCCTATATCATTCATACACCTCAGTCCATCCAACCTGGTCTATCTAACCCTAACCCTATATCATTCATACACCTCAGTCCATCCAACCTGGTCCATCTAACCCTAACCCTATATCATTCATACACCTCAGTCCATCCAACCTGGTCTATCTAACCCTAACCCTATATCATTCATACACCTCAGTCCATCCAACCTGGTCTATCTAACCCTAACCCTACATCATTCATACACCTCAGTCCATCCAACCTGGTCTATCTAACCCTAACCCTATATCATTCATACACCTCAGTCCATCCAACCTGGTCTATCTAACCCTAACCCTATATCATTCATACACCTCAGTCCATCCAACCTGGTCTATCTAACCCTAACCCTATATCATTCATACACCTCAGTCCATCCAACCTGGTCTATCTAACCCTAACCCTACATCATTCATACACCTCAGTCCATCCAACCTGGTCTATCTAACCCTAACCCTACATCATTCATACACCTCAGTCCATCCAACCTGGTCTATCTAACCCTAACCCTATATCATTCATACACCTCAGTCCATCCAACCTGGTCTATCTAACCCTAACCCTATATCATTCATACACCTCAGTCCATCCAACCTGGTCTATCTAACCCTAACCCTACATCATTCATACACCTCAGTCCATCCAACCTGGTCTATCTAACCCTAACCCTATATCATTCATACACCTCAGTCCATCCAACCTGGTCTATCTAACCCTAACCCTATATCATTCATACACCCCAGTCCATCCAACCTGGTCTATCTAACCCTAACCCTATATCATTCATACACCCCAGTCCATCCAACCTGGTCTATCTAACCCTAACCCTATATCATTCATACACCTCAGTCCATCCAACCTGGTCTATCTAACCCTAACCCTATATCATTCATACACCTCAGTCCATCCAACCTGGTCTATCTAACCCTAACCCTATATCATTCATACACCTCAGTCCATCCAACCTGGTCTATCTAACCCTAACCCTATATCATTCATACACCTCAGTCCATCCAACCTGGTCTATCTAACCCTAACCCTATATCATTCATACACCTCAGTCCATCCAACCTGGTCTATCTAACCCTAACCCTATATCATTCATACACCCCAGTCCATCCAACCTGGTCTATCTAACCCTAACCCTATATCATTCATACACCTCAGTCCATCCAACCTGGTCTATCTAACCCTAACCCTATATCATTCATACACCTCAGTCCATCCAACCTGGTCTATCTAACCCTAACCCTATATCATTCATACACCTCAGTCCATCCAACCTGGTCTATCTAACCCTAACCCTATATCATTCATACACCTCAGTCCATCCAACCTGGTCTATCTAACCCTAACCCTATATCATTCATACACCTCAGTCCATCCAACCTGGTCTATCTAACCCTAACCCTATATCATTCACACACCTCAGTCCATCCAACCTGGTCTATCTAACCCTAACCCTATATCATTCATACACCTCAGTCCATCCAACCTGGTCTATCTAACCCTAACCCTATATCATTCATACACCCCAGTCCATCCAACCTGGTCTATCTAACCCTAACCCTATATCATTCACACACCTCAGTCCATCCAACCTGGTCTATCTAACCCTAACCCTATATCATTCACACACCTCAGTCCATCCAACCTGGTCTATCTAACCCTAACCCTATATCATTCATACACCTCAGTCCATCCAACCTGGTCTATCTAACCCTAACCCTATATCATTCACACACCTCAGTCCATCCAACCTGGTCTATCTAACCCTAACCCTACATCATTCACACACCTCAGTCCATCCAACCTGGTCTATCTAACCCTAACCCTATATCATTCACACACCTCAGTCCATCCAACCTGGTCTATCTAACCCTAACCCTATATCATTCATACACCTCAGTCCATCCAACCTGGTCTATCTAACCCTAACCCTACATCATTCATACACCTCAGTCCATCCAACCTGGTCTATCTAACCCTAACCCTATATCATTCACACACCTCAGTCCATCCAACCTGGTCTATCTAACCCTAACCCTACATCATTCACACACCTCAGTCCATCCAACCTGGTCTATCTAACCCTAACCCTATATCATTCATACACCTCAGTCCATCCAACCTGGTCTATCTAACCCTAACCCTATATCATTCACACACCTCAGTCCATCCAACCTGGTCTATCTAACCCTAACCCTATATCATTCACACACCTCAGTCCATCCAACCTGGTCTATCTAACCCTAACCCTATATCATTCATACACCTCAGTCCATCCAACCTGGTCTATCTAACCCTAACCCTATATCATTCATACACCTCAGTCCATCCAACCTGGTCTATCTAACCCTAACCCTATATCATTCATACACCTCAGTCCATCCAACCTGGTCTATCTAACCCTAACCCTATATCATTCATACACCTCAGTCCATCCAACCTGGTCTATCTAACCCTAACCCTATATCATTCATACACCTCAGTCCATCCAACCTGGTCTATCTAACCCTAACCCTATATCATTCATACACCTCAGTCCATCCAACCTGGTCTATCTAACCCTAACCCTATATCATTCATACACCTCAGTCCATCCAACCTGGTCTATCTAACCCTAACCCTATATCATTCATACACCTCAGTCCATCCAACCTGGTCTATCTAACCCTAACCCTATATCATTCATACACCCCAGTCCATCCAACCTGGTCTATCTAACCCTAACCCTATATCATTCACACACCTCAGTCCATCCAACCTGGTCTATCTAACCCTAACCCTATATCATTCATACACCTCAGTCCATCCAACCTGGTCTATCTAACCCTAACCCTATATCATTCATACACCTCAGTCCATCCAACCTGGTCTATCTAACCCTAACCCTATATCATTCATACGCCTCAGTCCATCCAACCTGGTCTATCTAACCCTAACCCTATATCATTCATACGCCTCAGTCCATCCAACCTGGTCTATCTAACCCTAACCCTATATCATTCATACACCTCAGTCCATCCAACCTGGTCTATCTAACCCTAACCCTATATCATTCATACACCTCAGTCCATCCAACCTGGTCTATCTAACCCTAACCCTATATCATTCACACACCTCAGTCCATCCAACCTGGTCTATCTAACCCTAACCCTATATCATTCATACACCTCAGTCCATCCAACCTGGTCTATCTAACCCTAACCCTATATCATTCATACACCTCAGTCCATCCAACCTGGTCTATCTAACCCTAACCCTATATCATTCATACACCTCAGTCCATCCAACCTGGTCTATCTAACCCTATATCATTCATACACCTCAGTCCATCCAACCTGGTCTATCTAACCCTAACCCTATATCATTCATACACCTCAGTCCATCCAACCTGGTCTATCTAACCCTAACCCTATATCATTCATACACCTCAGTCCATCCAACCTGGTCTATCTAACCCTAACCCTATATCATTCATACACCTCAGTCCATCCAACCTGGTCTATCTAACCCTAACCCTATATCATTCACACACCTCAGTCCATCCAACCTGGTCTATCTAACCCTAACCCTATCATTCACACACCCCAGTCCATCCAACCTGGTCTATCTAACCCTAACCCTATATCATTCACACACCCCAGTCCATCCAACCTGGTCTATCTAACCCTAACCCTATATCATTCATACACCTCACGTCCATCCAACCTGGTCTATCTAACCCTAACCCTATATCATTCATACACCTCAGTCCATCCAACCTGGTCTATCTAACCCTAACCCTATATCATTCATACACCTCAGTCCATCCAACCTGGTCTATCTAACCCTAACCCTATATCATTCACACACCTCAGTCCATCCAACCTGGTCTATCTAACCCTAACCCTATATCATTCACACACCTCAGTCCATCCAACCTGGTCTATCTAACCCTAACCCTATATCATTCATACACCTCAGTCCATCCAACCTGGTCTATCTAACCCTAACCCTATATCATTCATACACCTCAGTCCATCCAACCTGGTCTATCTAACCCTAACCCTATATCATTCATACACCTCAGTCCATCCAACCTGGTCTATCTAACCCTAACCCTATATCATTCATACACCTCAGTCCATCCAACCTGGTCTATCTAACCCTAACCCTATATCATTCACACACCTCAGTCCATCCAACCTGGTCTATCTAACCCTAACCCTATATCATTCACACACCTCAGTCCATCCAACCTGGTCTATCTAACCCTAACCCTATATCATTCACACACCTCAGTCCATCCAACCTGGTCTATCTAACCCTAACCCTATATCATTCATACACCCCAGTCCATCCAACCTGGTCTATCTAACCCTAACCCTATATCATTCACACACCTCAGTCCATCCAACCTGGTCTATCTAACCCTAACCCTATATCATTCACACACCTCAGTCCATCCAACCTGGTCTATCTAACCCTAACCCTATATCATTCACACACCTCAGTCCATCCAACCTGGTCTATCTAACCCTAACCCTATATCATTCATACACCTCAGTCCATCCAACCTGGTCTATCTAACCCTAACCCTATATCATTCATACACCTCAGTCCATCCAACCTGGTCTATCTAACCCTAACCCTATATCATTCATACACCTCAGTCCATCCAACCTGGTCTATCTAACCCTAACCCTATATCATTCATACACCTCAGTCCATCCAACCTGGTCGCCAGGCTTTTGCAAAGCACAGAAAGCATTTAACCCATTCTGACCCGAGATCAGATTCATACGAGGTTTCCGCCGGACACACACTGGTCTGATGAACCCATTCTGACCTGAGATCAGATTTTAAAAATGTCAGTCGTTCTTCGATTTTTTTCAAAAATAGCAGACCTACAAGCTCATATCGCGCCACTCGGTGGCGCGATATGAGCTTGTAGATCTGCTATTTTTCAATAGATAAAGTATAACATGATGCTGACACCAAAATGGGTGCCCGCCCAGAATGGGTTAAACTGCATGGACGTCTTTTAATGCAAAAGACTTGTGAACCAACGTGCCTAAATGTGGAGTCCTATGATTTCTCAATTCTAGATTTAAAAACATAAGTCGACAATGTCGACATGTGACATATACCAAACCTGAAACCAACCTAATGTTAAATGGTAAATGGTGCATTTATATAGCGCCTTTATCCAAGGCGCTTTACAGAGATTGTGCATTACATTCACCCATTCACACACACACATTCATACACCGATGGCAGCGGAAACCATGCAAGGCACCAACTAGCACATCGGGAGCAATTAGGGGTTCAGTGTCTTGCTCAAGGACACTTCCACAGTAACTCTGGGGGAGCCCGGGTTTGAACTGGCAACCTTACGGTTACCATCCAGGCACTCTACCCCCTGAGCCACCGCCGACGTACATGTTGACGTACAACGTGTCAGTGTTGACATGCAGTGGTTTGCAGAGAACCTGCCGATTGGGTTTTGGTCCATCAGTTATCGCCCGAAGCTTGTTCTTCTGCTGCAAAAGCTGAATCTCCAAGATGCTGACTGAGAGCGCTGAGTTGTGTGCCAGCCAGGATGCCCGTAAGTAACAGGATACCCATGAAGAACAGACAGATGATACCCACGAGGATCAGACAATTGGCTGCGGTTTAAACCGTTAAGCCACAGATTCTGTCATCAGTCAATTGTGTGTTACCAACATTTAGATGTTAGGCTTATTGCTGCAATGTCAATGTCTGTCATAACAGCTATAATTGAGTTATGTGTTGCAACTGTGTGAATAGTATAGTAGATGACATGCAGCATATTTCAACACTTTTCACACACTGAGAGAGTCGCGTTTACCGATTATCCAAAATTGAAACAATAACATTACAGTTGGTAATCAGCGATTATATAAAACAGCAGCAGTCTACTGAAAAGGAAGCTTTTTTTTTGGTTGCTGTGCAACAATGTAGGCTACGGTCTGATTATAATGACTACAACAATGTAGGCTACTGTACGCTCTGATTATAATGACGCCTTTTGACAAAGCCTGTGCACTGTGCTTAACTCTCTGGAACACGTACGGTTGGATCACGCAGGCTCGTAAAAATACCAACATGGCAGGGTGCACAGTAAAATGTATCCATTTGTACAGTACATGCTCTGAGTTAACTACATACATGTTTGTGGCGTACTGTACAGTATGTCTTGTGACGAGTTCTGAATGAGTATTTTTGGTGTGGAGGGAACAAATGAAAGTATAGAGCTGTCTCTCCAGCTTTTTAATAAATAGAAAATACATTTTCAGGTGGGTTGCCAATTTCATCCAATCAGTTGAGAGAACCGCGCAAAAATAATTCTCAGCTTTGTTCCAGTTTCAATGTTGTCTACTCATGTAAATGTGTCGTCATTTCCAATATTAGTGGTCTGTATCCTAAGTTCTCTCTCCTGATAGGATGAGATTGGCATCCTGACCTGAAATGGTATTTTCGGTTTACTAAAGAGACGGGGAGACCCTCGTTAACCCCCGATAATTGAGCAATATCAGAATATATAGAGCTATTCAACACTTATTTTAACAAACAATATCGCCCCCTTTATCCATTTACCCCCCTTTGACAGTTTAGGGCCATGAGGGCTTGGCCCCTTATGTAAGGGGAGAGGAGGAAAGAACCCCTGTTAACCCCTTGCATCCTTTGGCACAGCTGGTGGGCTTCATGGACACAAAGGAGTCGATATGCTACATTGTCTTTGTGATTGGCAAGTCGTCGGTGAGGGGTTTGAGGGAGGCTGGAGGGGCACACATGCTGCTCCTCCTGGACCAACCTGGTACGCCGTGCGCTCTCAGGGGGTAGTCTGGAAGTCGGGGGGGGGGGGGGGGGGGGGAACGCGGTGGGGGGCTTCGGTCTCTGTTAATCTAGTTGGCAGATGACTGACGTGTGGCTGTCCATCAAAGTGTGACCCGGGGCGTACTTTTAACACATTCTGGCCGGGCACCCCTTTTGGTGTCGGCATCATGTCGTGCTTTAGCTATTGAAAAATAGCAGATCTACAAGCTCATATCGCGCCACCGAGTGGCGCGATACGAGCTTGTAGGTCTGCTATTTTTGAAAAATCGAAGACACTTTTAGAATCTGATCTCAGGTCAGAATGGATTCATAATGAAACTGTCAGGATGTAATAGACATTTCTAGAATCTGATCTCAGGTCAGAATGGGTTAATGAGAGCCATTCCTCATGACGGCCGCGCGCTGGGCTGTGTCTGTCTGATCGCTGTCCCTATTCCAATCACACACACACCGCTAAGACTATAGTACATATATGTGTTGCTGCTGGTGTGTGTGTGTGTGTGTGTGTGTGTGTGTGTGTGTGTGTGTGTGTGTGTGTGTGTGTGTGTGTGTATGTGCGTGTGCGTGTGCGTGTGTGTGGGTGTGCGTGCAAAGAGAGTCGAAAGTGTGCGTGCCTGCCTGCCTGTGTTCGTGCATGCATAAGTGCAGCGTGTGTGTGTGTCTAACTGTGTATGACTGTCCATACACACTCGCATGTGCACTCTTGTTGCGTCACGTGTACACATAAGTGGGAAATATAATGTAAAAAAAGCAGTATTATTTGGTGAGATGTTCACACAGATAAGGAGTTGCCAACCTCAACACCTCCGAACATCAGCTCATCAATCATCAGCGCTGCCGGTGCCAGCGTCAGAGTTTATGAGTGTTGTTATTCATTAACGACTCATTTGCCTGATCGGAAATTAGTTTCTCATTGTTAGTCAAGAGTTTAATAGCCTCATTAGGCCGTTACTACCCTTGTGTGCAGCATGTGCTGCAGTATTGTTTTTAACAGTAAGAGCGCATAGGCCTACTGTACAGTACTGTACGGTACTATTTTAAGGTACTTTTACTTGAGTATGTCTACTGCGCACTACTGCACTACAGTTGGGTTTTTTTTAGGTTCTTATTACCAAACATACATTGGCCTATTTTATGCCTCGGCTATAATAAAAAATAAATAGCCAATCTACAATCACAATATAAAACTTATAAGCAACAAATTACTTCTTCCACCACTGGCATTTATATGAGTTCACAGAAGTTCACAAATGTTGAGAAATGCACATGATAATGTGAATTCTTTACATAAAGCCCAACATCCCTGACGAGCTGAGAAGAAGTCTCAGGCTTGGCTGAATTAACCATGCCAGAACCATGCCATAACCATAACCATGCCAGAAAGACATATATTGTACTATTGTGTGACCCAAGGCTGCCATAATATGTTTCAGATAAAACACGTGCATGGAATTTAATAAGAGTCAGAGAAAACAATCATGTAGACAACAATGGGAGACACAGGATATTTCTTACACTGCAAAAACATTGCACAATATGTCAGGGCAATCGGTACACAAATGATGGAGCAGGAACCACTGTGTGTTACCAGTATTACACATGATCAAATTCATCTTGACTATATAAATGACTAATAAAAAAAAGGAAATCACTGTGCCTGCTCTGTGGATTACTATCTGTGTATATAGGAGTCTAATCAGGAAATGTCCAAGCATACAGTGAATGTGAAAAGAGGCTTTTCCATTCCAATTCCAATTCATTTCAATGGGCTTTATTGGCATGGGAAAACATACGTTTACATTGCCAAAGCAGAAAGAACAATACAGCAATACAATCAAAACAAGAATGATGTACATTTGAAGGTCAGAATCTTCAATAGATCAACTTCTATGTACCAAGATCACTGGATGCAGGTACAGTATAGGGCAGGAATATACACAATGATTAGTCATTCCACAAGCGCGTACCGTACACACACTTGCTTGTCACCCATTGGCCATACGTAGCTATCACCTGATCAGGAAGAGGGTCAGCTGTCATGTGGAAGCATGAGGATACAGTTTGGCTTTTTGTGGCTAAAGAGTCAAATGAACTCACTGACAGCTTCACACAGACAGCTTCACACAGACAGCTTCACACAGACAGCTTCACACAGACAGCTTCACACAGACAGCTTCACACAGACAGCTTCACACAGACAGCTTCACACAGACAGCTTCACACAGACAGCTTCACACAGACAGCTTCACACAGACAGCTTCACACAGACAGCTTCACACAGACAGCTTCACACAGACAGCTTCACACAGACAGCTTCACACAGACAGCTTCACACAGACAGCTTCACACAGACAGCTTCACACAGACAGCTTCACACAGACAGCTTCACACAGAGGGCAAACACAGCTTCACACAGACAGCTTCACACAGACAGCTTCACACAGACAGATTCACACCGACAGATTCACACAGAGGCCAAACACAGCTTCACACAGAGGCAAACAAGGTTGGTTTACTTTGGCTGACAGTTACTGGAAGGCCTCATTAGAGTGGGGCTACTGCTTATTACTGTGCCCTTAGGAGGGAGATTTGCCATATTGTGGCAACCTGTAGTCCCCGGGACACCGTGGCGTGGTAATACACTAAAGATGTCAAGACATAATTACACTCCAGCTCAGTGTCTGTAAATCAATCAGTGAATTCATTAACATGTTTATATAACTTCTCAGAATCATTATAATGAGGTTTACAGGGATACATTATCCACATTGGCACAATTTGTTTGACAAAATGGGTTGACATTTTGTCTAACCCGCTTTCATGAAACTGGGTTTAGTGCACACTGAAAGAATCTGTTTCGTTGCCCTTATGGCATTGAGACAAAGGCGAACCCTAGCTCCCCCCCCAACACATGGGAAGTCCACATTCTTACTACACTATTTGGAGAAAATGTTCAAAATGTTGCTGAATTTGCCTGAAATTTGTAACAACATAATCATTTGAAAAATGTTTTATAACGAAAAGTTTGTAGATTGACTGTTATTGATATTTGTCATACAAAGAATATGCATAGTCATGGGGCTTAAATGGTTAACCCATTCTGAACGGGAACCCATTTTGGTGTTATAGCATCGTGTCATGCTTTAGCTATTGAAAAATAGCAGATCTACAAGCTCATAGCGCGCCACCGAGTGGCGCGCTACGAGCTTGTAGGTCTGCTATTTTTGAAAGAGCGAAGAACGACTGACAATTTTTTAGAATCTGATCTCAGGTCAGAATGGGGTTAATCAGACCAGTGTGTGTGTCCAGTGGAAACCTCGTATGAATCTGATCTCAGGTCAGAAATGGTTAAAAGAAATCTGCATGGGTGTATAAGTCTGTATGATTGATTCACAACGCACAGGGCTGGCGATGGGAAAGCGGACAAAGCGATAAGACTGTGTGAACTCTTCTCTGGGATTGACTAGGGCACGACGACTGTCGTGTGTGACATCATTCCAACAACACCGCCACAGATAATTAGATTGAGGGCCTAAGCCGTGAAGAAAGACATAGTTATAACGACATGCTGCTTGATGCGACATACTGTCTCCAACGAGCACGGAGATACAGGATCTCTTTACAACACAACTGGTGTTCGGAATTCCAGTAACAGATGTCCAGGCAGATTTGATGTCTTTCTAGTGCGCTGGGAACTCTTTTTTTTTCTTTCATTCATCTTACATTGGACACAAAAGGCACCAGTACAGTGGGGCCATTGTTAAGTGTGTTTACCCATATTCTTCATGTTAAATAGAAATTACTTCATCTTATCATAGCACATTACCGTGTCTGCTAGACTGCTACAGTGAAACTCTGCAAAGCCACAATCTGCTGAATGCTTCATGTATTCCATAACCCACTCACTGTTAAAACGCTTGCAGGTTTACAATGAACCGCAAGATTGTTCATCAGTGATATTTAAGACATTTTCTTTTGCCCCAGGTTTGCATCAAGATGGATTGCATTTAGTCTAATTTAATTTAAGTGTTTTCTGGCGGCATTCTAAGTAGACTGAAGGGTTCTTAAATGACTGAGAGACAAAACAAACCAGAAGACATGTGGCGGGGAGTAAACACTGAAGAGACCATGAACAACAGAACAACAATTACTAAACCCAGAAGAAGAGACCATGAACAACAAGAGACCATGAACAACAGAAAAACAATTACTAAACCCAGAAGAAGAGACCATGAACAACAAGAGACCATGAACAACAGAAAAACAATTACTAAACCCAGAAGAAGAGACCATGAACAACAAGAGACCATGAACAACAGAAAAACAATTACTAAACCCAGAAGAAAGAGACCATGAACAACAGAAAAACAATTACTAAACCCAGAAGAAAAGAGACCATGAACAACAGAAAAACAATTACTAAACCCAGAAGAAAAGAGACCATGAACAACAGAACAACAATTACTAAACCCAGAAGAAAGAATTAATGTTTTCATTTTTGGGGCCATTATGCATTCTATGGTTGTTGATCAGCTTCTCCTTTTATTTCTCTCACACAAAGACAAGACCCAGCTCTCAATTAATCTCTCTCATGAACATGCGGGTTTTGAAGGCAACTCCTGAATGTCATTTTAAAGCAGGGTGTAGCAGATCGGTAGAAAAAGAAAGAGAGTGAGGAATATGAAGGCCATCGTCTAGAGGCCGGGGAAAGACTTGGAGAGCAGGGAAACAGGCACACAGCTTTCCTGTATATACACTATAGAATAGAATATATACAGATCAGCGCGCGCAACAGCAATGTTAACGTTATGCTGAAATACAATATTTCCTCAGCGAGTCATTCAATAGTCATTGATAAACATGATTTCAGTGAGAAATGAACACTGCAAAAGGATACTGTATAAGCTCTATAAACAACAAACGAACTCTGGGAGCTACATGTTATCACCCACCAGATCACACAAACTACATTAGACCCACTGGAACTATACATCGTCTGACCACTTCCTGGCTGATGTGCGCCACGTAAAATAAGAATGGCAGTGGTTTCCCCTGGCTGACTGCAGTGTTCCCCCTGCAGCCAGAAGGCCTGTGGTTTGATCGGGGGGTAAAGACTGAAACTGACAGACATACTGTCCGCGCGGCGTGCCAGCAACGCTGCATGGGAAAAGTGTTACACAAGTACCCGACCACAGGTAGCTGGGAGAGATGAAGACTCCACGCTGAACGCAAAACCACTGTTATTGTATTCATGCAGAACCTTACTGTAAAAAATAAATACATCTAATGTAATCCATGTGCTCTTCTAAGGAAGAGAATCCCCCAATAAGACCCTCCTGTGGCCCGTTAGGAAACAACTTATAAATAATACAACAACACCTTCCCACTAACAGCTGACCTGCTATAACCTTCTTTCCTGTGGCAGTGGAACCTGCAGACACAAGGAGAGAGAATTGTGTCATTAGAAAAACTAAAAACAACTGCACCCTTGTTTTGGAATAGCAAAACTCCAGCTGAGACTTACTGTATATAGTCTTCAGAGAAATGCAGAGAAATAAAATTCACCGCTCAGTGTGATGTAAATGTGACATTTATTTGTGGTCCATAGTCCATATATCCTCCAGATTGACAGTAATCCTCAGTGGGGAGGCCACTGCTATATACTGTACTGGACAGAGGAAGTCATAATGTTTTGTAAGAACTTGAAGAAAACCCATCATCCCTCTAAGCCTAAGACACTATAATTTAGTGTACACACTGCAATATTGTGTGTGCATATGTGCCCGCACATAGTCCATTCAGGGGCTTGTGGTATTATACCACAAACTATCTCTACCACTGTTATATAGCTTAATGGCTTCAAATGCTAACAGTCTATCTTCATGGTTAGGAACATTGACCGCTTTTACCCTATATATTTAGTTGACAGGGTCTCCAGGGCTCTATACTTGTTCCACAGATTTCTTCAATCTGCACCAAATCTCTTCGCTGAAAAGATCAGTTCATAAGCTTTATCTCACAGCAAAATGGTAAGACGGATAAATAGACACCATCTCACAGACCAGCAGATGTACAAAAATGAAACGATTAGCTGCATGGCACAATGTTCCTGCTTGCCAATGTTATGTGTTCAATTGGTCGAACATGAACAACTTGCTTGAACAACAGTTACAGACTTTAGTTTAGACATAGGCCTACTATTGGTCCGACTGTCATTAGACCGACAACCTACCTCAAACCCTATAACCTAGGCTAACCCTAACCCTACCTCAAACCCTATAACCTAGGCTAACCCTAACCCTACCTCAAACCCTATAACCTAGGCTAACCCTAACCTACCTCAAACCCTATAACCTAGGCTAACCCTAACCTACCTCAAACCCTATAACCTAGGCTAACCCTAACCTACCTCAAACCCTATAACCTAGGCTAACCCTAACCCTATAACCTAGGCTAACCCTAACCTACCTCAAACCCTATAACCTAGGCTAACCCTAACCCTAACCCTATAACCTAGGCTAACCCTAACCTACCTCAAACCCTATAACCTAGGCTAACCCTAACCCTATAACCTAGGCTAACCCTAACCCTAACCCTAACCCTATAACCTAGGCTAACCCTAACCCTAACCCTATAACCTAGGCTAACCCTAACCTACCTCAAACCCTATAACCTAGGCTAACCCTAACCCTAACCCTATAACCTAGGCTAACCCTAACCCTAACCCTATAACCTAGGCTAACCCTAACCCTAACCCTAACCCTAACCCTAACCCTATAACCTAGGCTAACCCTAACCGCAAGCACGGGAGCAGCGCATGTTCACCCGCATGTCTGACCGTTGTTTCTGCATGTCGGTTCGTTGGTGCGACAGCGTCTCACTCTCAGCTCATACAATATTGTCATAGTGGGGAAAGAGCATCAATCACATGATGTCATTTTTCAGCGTTCCCGGTAGTCCCGCCCACTGGTATACGGAACACTGAAGTACCGTTCTCACTCCCAACTCGTGATAGGCTGACGCGCCCAGCCGCCCACTATAAAAACTGGAATGCAAGTGTATCATCAGATAGGGGCCTTCTGAGTGGCCACGCGGAGCGCAGTGAAGTCTGACCTTCTGCCGACTCAGCGCTGTTCAAGTTGCATGTCGATAAATCAGAGCCATTGAAGGAGAGTTGCGTCATGTCCGTTCACTTCATGCAGGTCTTCTACACACACACACACACACACACACACACACACACACAAACACACACACACACACACACACACACACACACACACACACACACACACACACACACGCACACACACACTACACACAATTGTCGAATAGTGACAAAGCCCTGAACCGGAAGAATACTGAAATCCACTGCAGTCTATCGGGCATTTGTCACTATTTCGAGTTACATGAACCACGTGGGTGCTGTTTTCTGCCCCCTGAACCACGTTCATGCTGTTTTCTGCCCCCTGAACTCTCAATATAAGGCTCAGTCTGTGTGTTTTCTGCCCCCTCAACTCTCCATATAAGGCTCAGTCTGTGTGTTTTCTGCCCCCTCAACTCTCCATATAAGGCTCAGTCTGTGTGTTTTCTGCCCCCTCAACTCTCAATATAAGGCTCAGTCTGTGATAAATAATCTGTCCTCGTTCACAATGCTCCATGCCCAATCCTTTCATGATAAAAATTAACCCGTAACCCTTGCCTTAACTTAACCCAAAAGATATATATAAAACTAACAATGTCTAAAGTATTGCATCACACTTAAATTGAAAATCATAGCATAAAATAAATGCTTAAATGAGGATTGCAACACACTAGCAGACTTTTTTCTTTAGCCCAAATATGAATTAACCCATTCTGAACGGGCACCCATTTTGGTGTCAGCATCATGTTATGCTTTAGCTATTGAGAAATAGCAGATCTACAAGCTCATATCGCGCCACCGAGTGGCGCGATACGAGCTTGTAGGTCTGCTATTTTTGAAAAATCGAAGAGCGACTGACATTTCTAGAATCTGATCTCAGGTCAGAATGGGTTAATCAGACCATAGCCTCGATACCCAGGCTTTCATTTCGTCTGCGCGAAAGATGAAAGCCTGGAAAAAGCCGTGGGCTGAACCAGTCTAAAAGTGGGAGTCAACCCTTCCGGGTGGGCGTCGCTCTAAATGATGTGACGTAGCGCTGCACTAGGGGGGAGAGGAGGGTCCGGGGGTGACGGACAGATCGATGAGATCCAATCAGGGTGCGCGCATTTCTGAGGCGCGACCCTCCCATCTAGGCCAGAAATGTCTCTGCTTAGGTCAGGCTAATCAGACCAGTGTGTGTCCAGTGGAAACCTCGTATGAATCTGATCTCAGGTCAGAATGGGTTAAGATGGAATGCAGCAACTACATGTAATGAATACATAATTGGATAAATAAATAAGCGTGTTGGGGGGCCATCCTTCTTCAGCCAGCTTTGCGGTGGAGGTATGACTCTGCGAAGTGCAGCGTTATCTTTTTCCCATTTAAATGCTAATGAGCGTGTCACCATAGCAGTCACAGCGCTGCTGAGAGTGTGTGAATTTTTAATTCCTTATCGTAGGGAAAGGTAACAGCTGGTAGCATGAGTACATGTTCCTTCATTCAATTCTACACAAATGATGTGACCCCCAGTGTGCTGAGGGCCATTCTGGATGTCAGGGTATATGTGGCCCCCAGTGTGCTGAGGGCCATTCTGGATGTCAGGGTATATGTGACCCCCAGTGTGCTGAGGGCCATTCTGGATGTCAGGGTATATGTGACCCCCAGTGTGCTGAGGGCCATTCTGGATGTCAGGGTATATGTGACCCCCAGTGTGCTGAGGGCCATTCTGGATGTCAGGGTATATGTGGCCCCCAGTGTGCTGAGGGCCATTCTGGATGTCAGGGTATATGTGGCCCCCAGTGTGCTGAGGGCCATTCTGGATGTCAGGGTATATGTGACCCCCAGTGTGCTGAGGGCCATTCTGGATGTCAGGGTATATGTGGCCCCCAGTGTGCTGAGGGCCATTCTGGATGTCAGGGTATATGTGGCCCCCAGTGTGCTGAGGGCCATTCTGGATGTCAGGGTATATGTGACCCCCAGTGTGCTGAGGGCCATTCTGGATGTCAGGGTATATGTGACCCCCAGTGTGCTGAGGGCCATTCTGGATGTCAGGGTATATGTGACCCCCAGTGTGCTGAGGGCCATTCTGGATGTCAGGGTATATGTGACCCCCAGTGTGCTGAGGGCCATTCTGGATGTCAGGGTATATGTGACCCCCAGTGTGCTGAGGGCCATTCTGGATGTCAGGGTATATGTGACCCCCAGTGTGCTGAGGGCCATTCTGGATGTCAGGGTATATGTGGGCTTTCCTTTGACCCCCAGTGTGCTGAGGGCCATTCTGGATGTCAGGGTATATGTGGGCTTTGATGTGACCCCCAGTGTGCCGAGGGCCATTCTGGATGTCAGGGTATATGTGGGCTTTCCTTTGTGCTGAGGGCCATTCTGGATGTCAGGGTATATGTGGGCTTTCCTTTGTGCTGAGGGCCATTCTGGATGTCAGGGTATATGTGGGCTTTGCTTTGTGCTGAGGGCCATTCTGGATGTCAGGGTATATGTGGCCCCCAGTGTGCTGAGGGCCATTCTGGATGTCAGGGTATATGTGGCCCCCAGTGTGCTGAGGGTCATTCTGGATGTCAGGGTATATGTGGGCTTTCCAGTGTGCTGAGGGCCATTCTGGATGTCAGGGTATATGTGGGCTTTCCAGTGTGCTGAGGGCCATTCTGGATGTCAGGGTATATGTGGCCCCCAGTGTGCTGAGGGCCATTCTGGATGTCAGGGTATATGTGGGCTTTCCTTTGACCCCCAGTGTGCTGAGGGCCATTCTGGATGTCAGGGTATATGTGGGCTGTGACCCCCAGTGTGCTGAGGGCCATTCTGGATGTCAGGGTATATGTGGGCTTTGATGTGACCCCCAGTGTGCCGAGGGCCATTCTGGATGTCAGGGTATATGTGGGCTTTCCTTTGTGCTGAGGGCCATTCTGGATGTCAGGGTATATGTGGGCTTTCCTTTGTGCTGAGGGCCATTCTGGATGTCAGGGTATATGTGGGCTTTCCTTTGTGCTGAGGGCCATTCTGGATGTCAGGGTATATGTGGGCTTTCCTTTGTGCTGAGGGCCATTCTGGATGTCAGGGTATATGTGGGCTTTCCAGTGTGCTGAGGGCCATTCTGGATGTCAGGGTATATGTGGCCCCCAGTGTGCTGAGGGCCATTCTGGATGTCAGGGTATATGTGGGCTTTCCTTTGTGCTGAGGGCCATTCTGGATGTCAGGGTATATGTGGGCTTTCCAGTGTGCTGAGGGCCATTCTGGATGTCAGGGTATATGTGGCCCCCAGTGTGCTGAGGGCCATTCTGGATGTCAGGGTATATGTGGCCCCCAGTGTGCTGAGGGCCATTCTGGATGTCAGGGTATATGTGACCCCCAGTGTGCTGAGGGCCATTCTGGATGTCAGGGTATATGTGGGCTTTCCAGTGTGCTGAGGGCCATTCTGGATGTCAGGGTATATGTGGGCTTTCCTTTGTGCTGAGGGCCATTCTGGATGTCAGGGTATATGTGGGCTTTCCTTTGTGCTGAGGGCCATTCTGGATGTCAGGGTATATGTGGGCTTTCCAGTGTGCTGAGGGCCATTCTGGATGTCAGGGTATATGTGGCCCCCAGTGTGCTGAGGGCCATTCTGGATGTCAGGGTATATGTGGCCCCCAGTGTGCTGAGGGCCATTCTGGATGTCAGGGTATATGTGGGCTTTCCAGTGTGCTGAGGGCCATTCTGGATGTCAGGGTATATGTGGGCTTTCCTTTGTGCTGAGGGCCATTCTGGATGTCAGGGTATATGTGGGCTTTCCTTTGTGCTGAGGGCCATTCTGGATGTCAGGGTATATGTGGGCTTTCCTTTGTGCTGAGGGCCATTCTGGATGTCAGGGTATATGTGGGCTTTCCTTTGTGCTGAGGGCCATTCTGGATGTCAGGGTATATGTGGGCTTTCCAGTGTGCTGAGGGCCATTCTGGATGTCAGGGTATGTGTGGCCCCCAGTGTGCTGAGGGCCATTCTGGATGTCAGGGTATATGTGGGCTTTCCTTTGTGCTGAGGGCCATTCTGGATGTCAGGGTATATGTGGGCTTTCCAGTGTGCTGAGGGCCATTCTGGATGTCAGGGTATATGTGGCCCCCAGTGTGCTGAGGGCCATTCTGGATGTCAGGGTATATGTGGCCCCCAGTGTGCTGAGGGCCATTCTGGATGTCAGGGTATATGTGACCCCCAGTGTGCTGAGGGCCATTCTGGATGTCAGGGTATATGTGGGCTTTCCAGTGTGCTGAGGGCCATTCTGGATGTCAGGGTATATGTGGGCTTTCCTTTGTGCTGAGGGCCATTCTGGATGTCAGGGTATATGTGGGCTTTCCTTTGTGCTGAGGGCCATTCTGGATGTCAGGGTATATGTGGGCTTTCCTTTGTGCTGAGGGCCATTCTGGATGTCAGGGTATATGTGGGCTTTCCAGTGTGCTGAGGGCCATTCTGGATGTCAGGGTATATGTGGGCTTTCCAGTGTGCTGAGGGCCATTCTGGATGTCAGGGTATATGTGGGCTTTCCAGTGTGCTGAGGGCCATTCTGGATGTCAGGGTATATGTGGGCTTTCCTTTGTGCTGAGGGCCATTCTGGATGTCAGGGTATATGTGGGCTTTCCTTTGTGCTGAGGGCCATTCTGGATGTCAGGGTATATGTGGGCTTTCCTTTGTGCTGAGGGCCATTCTGGATGTCAGGGTATATGTGGGCTTTCCTTTGTGCTGAGGGCCATTCTGGATGTCAGGGTATATGTGGGCTTTCCAGTGTGCTGAGGGCCATTCTGGATGTCAGGGTATATGTGGGCTTTCCAGTGTGCTGAGGGCCATTCTGGATGTCAGGGTATATGTGGGCTTTCCAGTGTGCTGAGGGCCATTCTGGATGTCAGGGTATATGTGACCCCCAGTGTGCTGAGGGCCATTCTGGATGTCAGGGTATATGTGGGCTTTCCTTTGTCCACACAGTCAAATCCTCACTGTTCATTTATCTCAGAGAATGTACAAATGGAGCAAACAATGAGTATGCTCACTCAGGTATATGTGTGTGTGTGTACGTGCAAGTATCACATATGCAGATGTGCTCAATTGTGTGTGTGTGTGTGTGTGTGTGTGTGTGTGTGTGTGTGTGTGTGTGTGTGTGTGTGTGTGTGTGTGTGTGTGTGTGTGTGTGTGTGTGTGTGTGTGTGTGTGTGTGTGTGTGTGTGTGTGTGTGTGCGCGTGCGTGCGTGCGTGCGTGCGTGCGTGCGTGCATGTGCGTGAGTGTGCACTTGTATCTGCACCTCATCAATAATGAACAGCTGTTAATTACCTCCTCCTCATGTGGCGGAGCTAACAGAGGTTAAGGTTGTCACAGACTGTTAAAAATGACTCTCCATGGCTGGTAGACTCATTGACAGTGATGGCAGGAGGTCAGAGGGAAAATGAATCCATTGTAATGAAACTGGTATGGGAGAATATCCCTTCATTGGCCCCTATATGCTACCTGGATCCATTCCATTATCCATCCATATCCATCCATATCCCTTGGCCCCTATGCTACCTGGATCCATTCCATTATCCATCCATATCCATCCATATCCCTTGGCCCCTATATGCTACCTGGATCCATTCATTTACATTTCCATGGAAATCACCATGGAGTGTTGAGTGTCATTGTTAGTCTACTCTCCACTGTTGCATTAGTTGGACGTATTTACTCTTTGAATAAACACTGGTAGAGGCAGGAGTCGGTACGGGTATCAAAGTAGCTTCAATACATTTACTAGCCTTATATGTTTGATGCCTTCTGATGTCAAGAAATGTCTCTTAATTGTACAAGACACTGGGATACTGTTCCTTTTTTTCCTTTTGACCATGCACCTTATGTATATTTCATATTTCTGCACTATGATACAACTATTCTCCTTTATTTTTATGACTATATTTTCTGATGGCAAAATATTGGGAGCTTATTTCACTAGTACTTGAACTTGGCTGATCCATAGTACAGTAGAACGTGGCTGATCCATAGTACAGTAGAACTTGGCTGATCCATAGTACAGTAGAACTTGGCTGATCCATAGTACAGTAGGACTTGGCTGATCCATAGTACAGTAGAACGTGGCTGATCCATAGTACAGTAGAACTTGGCTGATCCATAGTACAGTAGAACTTGGCTGATCCATAGTACAGTAGAACGTGGCTGATCCATAGTACAGTAGGACTTGGCTGATCCATAGTACAGTATAGGACTTGGCTGATCCATAGTACAGTAGGACTTGGCTGATCCATAGTACAGTATAGGACTTGGCTGATCCATAGTACAGTAGAACTTGGCTGATCCATAGTACAGTAGAACTTGGCTGATCCATAGTACAGTAGAACTTGGCTGATCCATAGTACAGTAGGACTTGGCTGATCCATAGTACAGTAGAACTTGGCTGATCCATAGTACAGTAGAACTTGGCTGATCCATAGTACAGTAGAACTTGGCTGATCCATAGTACAGTAGAACTTGGCTGATCCATAGTACAGTAGAACTTGGCTGATCCATATACTTCTGGAAACAAAGGCCAAAGACGTTATAGCAGAAAAATGGAGGAATGATCCAATATGAACTCTGCCACAGCACAGACAGTATGTCAAACATACATCTTCAGTATTTCCTGTTCTATGCAGAACAAAAGACCTTCATGTCATCTCTTATAAAATGCAATGAAGTGCTCAACAGTATTTTTATTTCTTTTTTTGGCTTTTTCTATTGATGGGTTGAAAGTAGAAAGTGGGAGGGAGATGGGGGGGGGGTGACACTGGGAGTCGAACCCACGGCACGCCGTCAGGCTGGCTTGGCGGCCTATAGGTGCCCGCTGTCCTGACCCGTGACCTGTTCTGTCACCCTGACGTGTTTCCCTATGTTCCTTGTTTTGGGTTTTACTTTTGTATACTTTTACCTTTTATTTTGTAGTATCTAGTGTCTCTTGGTTTCCTGTGTTGTTTACCTGCCTTGTCTAACCCTGCGATTAGTGTAGTGTTCCCCTCCTGTGCCCTGTTACTCTCCCAGCCAATCCCTGTGTCCTGTTATTCTCCCAGCCAATCCCTGTGTCCTGTTATTCTCCCAGCCAATCCCTGAGTTGATTTGTCTGTTGTATTTCACCTGTGTCTAGTTAGTCCTTGTCTATTTATGTACCCTTGTGTTTTCAGTTCTCCGTTTGTTCGTTGTTTTTGTTGCCTGTGAGTATTTCTGTAGCCTTGATGCCTTGCTTGTTTGATCCCCTAGTTTTCCCAGTATAGTTTCCCCCCTTGCCTTCCTTATGTTCCTCGTGTTCCTAGTTTTGTTTCCGACTGCCTCTAGTGTTTTTTTGACTTGCTGTACCTGGACTCCTGTTTGGTCGCAATGAAAACACTGAACTTTGACTTTCTCTGCCTCTGCCTCACATTCTGCGTTTGGGTCCTATATCCTCAACCTGACTCACACTGTGACACCCTCTGCCTCTGCCTCACATTCTGTGTTTGGGTCCTATATCCTCAACCTGACTCACACTGTGACACCCTCTGCCTCTGCCTCACATTCTGCGTCTGGGTCCTATATCCTCAACCTGACTCACACTGTGACACCCTCTGCCTCTGCCTCACATTCTGCGTTTGGGTCCTATATCCTCAACCTGACTCACACTGTGACACCCTCTGCCTCTGCCTCACATTCTGCGTCTGGGTCCTATATCCTCAACCTGACTCACACTGTGACACCCTCTGTCTCTGCCTCACATTCTGCGTTTGGGTCCTATATCCTCAACCTGACTCACACTGTGACACCCTCTGCCTCTGCCTCACATTCTGTGTCTGGGTCCTATATCCTCAACCTGACTCACACTGTGACACCCTCTGTCTCTGCCTCACATTCTGCGTTTGGGTCCTATATCCTCAACCTGACTCACACTGTGACACCCTCTGCCTCACATTCTGCGTCTGGGTCCTATCCTCAACCTGACTCACACTGTGACACCCTCTGCCTCTGCCTCACATTCTGCGTCTGGGTCCTCTATCCTCAACCTGACTCACACTGTGACACCCTCTGCCTCTGCCTCACATTCTGCGTTTGGGTCCTCTATCCTCAACCTGACTCTGCACACTGTGACACCCCCTCCCTCTGCCTCACATTCTGCGTCTGGGTCCTATATCCTCAACCTGACTCTGCACACCGTGACACCCGCAGATGGTTGAGCTAATCGTCCGGGCCGTGCTCCACAGTATTGATGATGATCAGTGGCATGCACAGATAGACACTAGGGGGTGCTAGAGCACCCACTGCCCTTTTGGCAATTTTGCTCTTAAAAAATTTGTAGTTTGTGGACCATGGTGACATTGATCAAATCTTGATAAAAAAACGCTTCTACTATATTATTTAGGCCCCTCACAATCTAAAGCTATGTTTCTATGTCAGTGGTTCTTCGATTAAGGAAAAATAGCAGACCTACAAGCTCATAGCGCGCCACTCGGTGGCGCGCTATGAGCTTGTAGATCTGCTATTTTTCAATAGCTAAAGCACCAAAATGGGTTCCCGCCCCAAAATGCGCTGCACAAGGTGCCCTTTTTTTTCACTTGAGCACCTGCCCCTCTAAATGTCTGTGCACACCATGATGATGATGGCATTTTTCCTCTGTGGTCTGGCATCCCAACTCTGATCTTTGGTTTCTACATTATCTCTTACATTTTACTTACTTGAGTAACAGCGGGAGACGGCAACTCCAGGCAAGGCACTGGAAACCTTGAAGAACTTTTCACAGAGGCGAGCGTCTCCTCAAAGGCAGGATTCAGTCATTATGCTCTCCTCTTGTCTCACACGAGTGACAGATGGTGAGGCCGTCACTGGCCTATAAGATGGAAATAATATTGTTGTGAAAAGGAGGAGAATGGGAATAAAAGGAGGAGTTGTGTAAGAAGTAGGGAGAATAATGTGACAGTAATGATACACTGGTAGTACAGAATAACTTGGCTGATCCATACTACTTCTAGAAACAAAAGGCCATTTGGACTGGTATGCAGCATAAAGTGCAGTAAAAGCCGGTTCACTGTACAGTGCAGTACAGTACAGGCTCCAGGGATTCCCATACTTTTCCATGCCAAAGGGGCCCATATACTCTGGCTGCAGCCCCCTATTGCAAAATTGCTAAAATTGCTCTCAAGCTTTATTGTGTTTTATTCTGTTGACAGATTATGTACAAATGTGTTCCCGCTCATGCATTTTTGTCAAAGAAATCAATCAATCAATCAATCAATCAAAAGTGTAGCATAACAGATCCACATCATAGATTCCACCCGTTGAACCATGTAGCCATAAACCATCAAAGTGTAGCATAACAGATCCACATCATAGATTCCACCCGTTGAACCGTGAACCTTTTGTTTGTGGGACAACACAGTACCCTAGTTGTTGAAGCTGGAAGGTTTCGGATGACCTTGTTTCCTCCCTTGTACAGCCAATAGGATGACCTTGTTTCCTCCCTTGTACAGCCAATAGGAACAAGGCTGTAGAAAGCAACCTTGGCCTAACAATGGACTAGCCAATCGCAGGGCAGTCGTCTCTCCAGGCTATGGGTCTATAATGATGAGATTAATAACCTCATTTTGACGTGGTTGATGCTATACTTGCTTCTTCGAGTATCCTTTGTTCCAGTCAGCCTGGGTGATCTATTAAACTGTCACAACTAAACCTCTACGAAGATATAACACTAAAACCTGAACATCACTGACTGATGAAGTTACACCAGCTGACTGTCACTGTATACTGTAGATGTAGATGTTCAAATGAAAAGCTTTCCAGCCAGGGCTGGAATTGGGCATGGTGGAAAATAGTGGCTCACTTATACAACAATAGCTTAAAAATGTCCACCCCCTCAAATAAACTTTTCCAATACTCCCAGGGTCTTTCTGTCCTTCAAAGGTAAGGCTGTGTGTGTGTGTGTGTGTGTGTGTGTGTGTGTGTGTGTGTGTGTGTGTGTGTGTGTGTGTGTGTGTGTGTGTGTGTGTGTGTGTGTGTGTGCGCGCATGTACAGTAGGAGACAGAGAGAGAGGGAGAGAGGGAGCATTTGATGATTTTCCACAACCAAGATTACAGAATTCATATTAACCGAGGAATATGAATGTGGGTGTGCTCATAACTGTAAGGTAATTGTTTCTCATAACTCTTTGCTGGTATCAAGGGAAATTTAAAACTTTAATGGCCAAACGCTCCACTCTACTCCTTTCCCTGCTATATGCATCAAAGCAGTGTGAAGTATATCCTTTAGCAGTGTCATCATTGTTTTCTCTTTGTAAGACATTATTTGGACAAATGAACACTCAAAGTATCAACCATAGAACCTATAGGCTATTTTCATTCACTATGGAGTGCTCTTACGTCTAAATCTGACCATTGTGATACACAGAAGACTTAAGGTTAATGTATTGTATACTCTATCACACGACCCTCCCAGGGCTGTAAACTTACAGTTTTAAAAGCATACTATTTCAACAGTATATGACCCTCCTGGCTACAGTTACTGTAATTCAACTCTGAGAGTGTAGGAAAAAAAAGGGAAGCCCCGCACACTGAGATCTGCGCACAATCAATATATTTATTTAGCAAGCTTTCGGTCTACTGACATTCCTCAAGCAACTCTGAGAGTGTAGAAATGCAACCATGGACAGTCATCTGGTTGCTCCACTCATTACACTCTCAGAGTTACAAAATAATGTACATGAACATGATTGATGATTACAGTCTTCATATTGATTGATTGATATTGAACAGTAAACAGTATAATAATTAAACTATAATGCAAGCCAATACCCATAATTAAATCAATTCTAGGAATGCAACAATTTCTCCTAATTCCTCCCATAAATGACTAAAGTCAAAACTAAATTATAAGTCCTTCATCTGTTATCATTTATGAAATACCGTATAATTAACCAACTGGATTAGCAGTGAAATAATCGTAGCAATCAGAAGAGGGATTACAAATGAGATGAAGAGAAAATTAGATGCCTAATCTGTTAGGTGTATGAACCTCCGCCAGGGAGTCAATGTTTGGGGAGAGAATCGTCTTATCTGTATCTGGGCATTTTTCCAGTTTCTTTTGAGAAGCAAGAACTGTATCCACATACCAGCCTCAAAGTGTTCCATTAAAGAGTTCTAACAACAGCTGTCAGGAAAAAACACAAACATTTGACCTCATCATTTAAAGTCCTTAGTTTTTGCTTCTTTTGCCCTGCAGCCAGCAACACAATCCTCTGCTACGTGTCATCCCAAATTCAATGTTTTCTCCACATTGTGTTGCTTCTAGACATGCAGATATTTGCTTGCACTTACAGCCTGGCATCTTCAAGCCTTTCTCCGCTCTGTCAGATACAATACAAAACAATAGTGGCAATTTGAGACTAGCAAATACATATGTATAATGAATCAGAGAACAGATGCAATGTGCACAGAAAAAGTAAAAGGCTCGTTCAGATGCACACTATTTATGCATAAATGCATTGCAAACACATGAATGCACGCAGGCTGGGTCTCCCTCGCACATCAGCCATATGCACATGTTCACAATGGCATTGAGTATAAATAATTCTTTATTTATGTATGTATTCCAAAACGGACTGAGAATCCCCATCTGTCACCTCCCCTCCCCAAGACAGACCCTATGAGCCTAAAGGAAACACTCACTGCAATCTGCATCTATTAGTCTAAACATAATTATAAGCAATGTACATTTTTTACTTCAGATATGAATATGATAGAATAAATAAATAACGAGTGTCCGTTTTGAACAGAAATAGCTTGCTCTGCTCGTAGTGTGTATAGCTGTGCTGCACAAGCCACGATGGAGAAAAAGACGGTAGTATACTCACATACAGAATGTAAAGGTATTTTAAGTACACACCTGTTACCTGTATGGGTAAGGTAAGGAGATGGAGAGATTTGTGCTAGCCTTGGGGCGGAGCAGAACCGCTAGATGCCAAGGTAAGCAAGTGCCCGCCCCATGGGTGTGTCTACGGCGGGGAGAGCGGTCTGTCCACCTGCGTGAGCAGCTCCGCTTCAAATCACTACTACGGGCTGCCTTCTCTTTACGCACAGCAGCGCACAGCTGAACACAACCACTACACTGCTTCAGCCATTTGAAAGGAAAACACTCTGCTGTAGCCGAACTTGGTTGGGTGAAACCGAATTCCCCTACTCGATTGAGAAGTCATCTCAAACTTTAATTGTGGTTGTAGGAAGTACAATTTTGGATACACGCTTTTGTTGTTTGCCTTTTGGGGAATCGCGAGGGATATCTGCCGCGGATACAGTGATAGTCTACACAGTGCGGACAGATCGAGGAGCTCAAAGGATCTGGCTGAGTGCTTTCTAAATGTTGGCCAGACTCGACATAATATTTCACCGCACATAAATAAGCAGGTAGGCTATGCAATGTTTCTTTATAACGCACGTGTGTCTTATAGCTACCAGTCAAGTTGAATTCATTTTGTCCGTATTGAGAAACAAACTAGAGTCGAACTGAGGGAGTGATGCTTGTTGCACGAGGGAGCCTGTCGTTAAATATAATAAAGGCAATGATGTACAATTAAATCATCGAGGATGTTTTCTGTTTTGATTGGTTTAGCCTATTAAGTGCTAGCATGATCATCCCACTTCCAGTATTCATTTTGAGTTAGACCTAATTCAACCCAATCAGCTTTAATGTTTTCTCTTTACGTGAGGGGTGTTTTTGATTGATACGTTTTCTTTTGTGTTTTTGCTTTTCTGGACATAGTAAGTCTACTGTAAACTCATTTTCACGTGTCTGTTCACTCCAAGGTGAACACAGCACATGCACAGTCAAAATTCAAAGCTAGGTCACGCTCTTATTTTGGCTACATGAGCCTGCTTAGGTCTACCTTGAGGGCTCAATACGAACTTGATCCTGTGCTCCCCGAGTGGCAGCTTGACCCCATACCATGTTGATACAAGTTTACAAGCAGAGCCAGTGCCGTTAAGGGGGTAACCCCATCCTAAGCTTTGGACCCTCAAAACTGCGGAGATTCACCCTGGCATTGTTTCCTGCTTTTGTGCATTTTACCGAATGTATACCTACTACCGTCGACCACATTGTCTTAACAAAGAATAGTTAGCCGTTTATGTGGTTATTATTAATTTATTATTCTATAGGCTATTTTAGTCAGACATGCTTTGCCTTGAATTCTTGCACCCATAATTATGCGCGCCGTGCGTAATGACCCCCCTATGCGTAAAACTAAAATATCGCCAATTTGAGTTTGTGTACGCTAGCTAACCATTAATATGCATCATTATTAATGTGCGACGCCCACGCATTCGACAGGAACAAGCATTTAGTGTTTCAGCATTAACGGACAGCATTGGGGCGTGAGTATTGGGGTAGGCTAGTGTGTCAGCGTGCAGAAAGCAGCGCTGGCTTGTTCTGACACATCAAAAGAAAGGAGTGTCGATTTTCTGCCATTCAGGATGGTGGAAGGTATTGCCTCTGTAAGCATAAATGAATACAAAACAGTGGCTTTAACAGTAGAGTAGAGCCTATATGTGGCATGTGCCTGGACCATTAGGCCAGCGGGGTGTTTCTTGTTGTGCATGTGTGCACGAGAGACCACGCAATGAGAGGCAGGACAAAGAAGCATGGCTGATAGATACAGTATGAGTATAATACTGTAACATCTGGTTTGACAACTAATCTCACCGAGCATTTGAGTGAAAATCAGGGCTTTTCTTTGACCAAGTAGACTTTCCCTTATACATCAGTGGTTCTCAAACATTTGAATTTCAAGGAACCTCCACATTTCTATTTGGCTGTCGACCCCCATTTGAAAATATTTTGTGCCAATTTTTTTATGAGAGATTATTCTTTAGATTATTCTTAAAACATTTTATTTTAAAGCTCAGTGCTTGTAGATCAGCTATTTCTAGCTGAAGTATAAAATATGGTTAACGTTGTTCAACTTATTTTGATATAGGCTACGATATTAAGTTATTTTGCTGGGGACCCCCGGCCTATAACGACCTCAAGGAGCCCCGGTGGTCCCCAGAGACCCTATTCTCATCACCACCACTGATAATAAAAAATAAAAGAGAACCCCCCCAAAATAAACATTTTGACTAAGAAATTGACACAGATCAAATGGGGGTCTATATGTTGTTGCTATCAGGTGGAAACCTCTTATGTCCAAAACTCTTACTTTTCACGATTCAAATTAAAAAGGTTTTGAGTTTGGTAATGTGCTACTTTTGCTACTTTTCTGCGACACTGTATGACAAAGTAGGAAGTTAATTTATGAAAAAAGCTTACAAAGTTAAACTACGGCGATACAGTAAGAATGAGGTTTGTGCCCGACAGCGTTGCAACAATATCAAACTGGGGGTTTCTTGAAATGAAACAAAGGTGGAGAACCAGAACCACTCTTATTGTGATTCTCCACCGCTTCCATTCCTCAGCTCTTATTGTGATTCTGCACCACTTCCATTCCTCAGCTCGTGGACCTTCCCCATCTCCTCTGAGTGGACACAGAGGGACCGCCATGCCGTGGGTCAGACTGTGCTGGCTGCTGGCCTCCCTGGCCTTAGCATCAGCCTCTCCTCTTGACCAAGTTGCCCCCTCAAACGAACCCCTGTCTGCTCCCAGGGTCTTTCTGTCCTTCAAAGGTAAGGCACTGTGTGTGTGTGTGTGTGCGTGTGCGCGTGTGTGCGTACGTGCACAAAGGACAGATGGATTTAGTTACTTTCTACTTTTATTTGGACTGTAGTTGTATGTTCTCTCTCGGTGGGTATTGGTTGTATGTTGTATGACTGTAGTATGTTGTATGTTGTATGACTGTAGTATGTTGTATGTTGTGTGACTGTAGTTGTAGTTCTCTCTCGGTGGGTATTGTGTGACTGTAGTTGTAGTTCTCTCTCGGTGGGTGTTGGGAAAGGCTAATGTGTCAGTGCCAGTTGAAAGCATTGCTTGGCGAGCATCAAGCTGGTCACTTGCCCAACAGAAATCCAGATTCTCTGCCCAGGAGAGGGGAGTGCGATTAGATTGGGATGACGTTTGTGCCGCCTGCTATTCAGCCATGTCTTCATTTCAGTTTAGGAGACTTTCTAACTGACCTTCTTTTACCTGGTCTTGGTTGGGCACAGACTCATGGCTCGGGTCTGGTCTTGGTTGGGCACAGACTCATGGCTCGGGTCTGGTCTTGGTTGGGCACAGACTCATGGCTCGGGTCTGGTCTTGGTTGGGCACAGACTCATGGCTCGGGTCCTGACCTGGTCTTGGTTGGGCACAGACTCATGGCTCGGGTCTGGTCTTGGTTGGGCACAGACTCATGGCTCGGGTCTGGTCTTGGTTGGGCACAGACTCATGGCTCGGGTCTGGTCTTGGTTGGGCACAGACTCATGGCTCGGGTCTGGTCTTGGTTGGGCACAGACTCATGGCTCGGGTCCTGACCTGGTCTTGGTTGGGCACAGACTCATGGCTCGGGTCTGGTCTTGGTTGGGCACAGACTCATGGCTCGGGTCTGGTCTTGGTTGGGCACAGACTCATGGCTCGGGTCCTGACCTGGTCTTGGTTGGGCACAGACTCATGGCTCGGGTCTGGTCTTGGTTGGGCACAGACTCATGGCTCGGGTCTGGTCTTGGTTGGGCACAGACTCATGGCTCGGGTCCTGACCTGGTCTTGGTTGGGCACAGACTCATGGCTCGGGTCTGGTCTTGGTTGGGCACAGACTCATGGCTCGGGTCTGGTCTTGGTTGGGCACAGACTCATGGCTCGGGTCTGGTCTTGGTTGGGCACAGACTCATGGCTCGGGTCTGGTCTTGGTTGGGCACAGACTCATGGCTCGGGTCTGGTCTTGGTTGGGCACAGACTCATGGCTCGGGTCCTGACCTGGTCTTGGTTGGGCACAGACTCATGGCTCGGGTCTGGTCTTGGTTGGGCACAGACTCATGGCTCGGGTCTGGTCTTGGTTGGGCACAGACTCAAGGCTCGGGTCCAGCGTGTCACTGTAGGATTTGTCTCCGGTGCCACAGACCCTTGGGTTTGTTGAACTTTACTTTTAACCACTTTCAACCTGGCGTACCTAATTTGGGCATGTCATTATTCAAAATGTCCACAGTAGTTAACCACTTAAACCCTGTATACTTCAGTGAAGGGTCCCTCCTTTTTTCCCTCTACACCGAATCCTTTTGTAGAAAAGAGCTTATGAATCTGCTATTTTCAAGTAAAGTTCGCCTATTATAACATGCCCAGAATAGGAATATAGGCTTCAAATGGTGCTCAGTGGTTGCGTCTCTGGAGCGTTGTCATTCCAACGTAGGCTTAAGCATGGTGGTGTAGATGTAGGCTTAAGCATGGTGGTGTAGATGTAGGCTTAAGCATGGTGGTGTAGATGTAGGCTTAAGCATGGTGGTGTAGATGTAACGTAGGCTTAAGCATGGTGGTGTAGATGTAACGTAGGCTTAAGCATGGTGGTGTAGATGTAACGTAGGCTTAAGCATGGTGGTGTAGATGTAACGTAGGCTTAAGCATGGTGGTGTAGATGTAGGCTTAAGCATGGTGGTGTAGATGTAGGCTTAAGCATGGTGGTGTAGATGTAGACGTAGGCTTAAGCATGGTGGTGTAGATGTAGACGTAGGCTTAAGCATGGTGGTGTAGATGTAGGCTTAAGCATGGTGGTGTAGATGTAGGCTTAAGCATGGTGGTGTAGACGTAGGCTTAAGCATGGTGGTGTAGATGTAGGCTTAAGCATGGTGGTGTAGATGTAGGCTTAAGCATGGTGGTGTAGATGTAGGCTTAAGCATGGTGGTGTAGATGTAGATGTAGGCTTAAGCATGGTGGTGTAGATGTAGACGTAGGCTTAAGCATGGTGGTGTAGATGTAGGCTTAAGCATGGTGGTGTAGATGTAGGCTTAAGCATGGTGGTGTAGACGTAGGCTTAAGCATGGTGGTGTAGATGTAGGCTTAAGCATGGTGGTGTAGATGTAGACGTAGGCTTAAGCATGGTGGTGTAGATGTAGACGTAGGCTTAAGCATGGTGGTGTAGATGTAGGCTTAAGCATGGTGGTGTAGATGTAGGCTTAAGCATGGTGGTGTAGACGTAGGCTTAAGCATGGTGGTGTAGATGTAGGCTTAAGCATGGTGGTGTAGATGTAGGCTTAAGCATGGTGGTGTAGATGTAGGCTTAAGCATGGTGGTGTAGATGTAGATGTAGGCTTAAGCATGGTGGTGTAGATGTAGACGTAGGCTTAAGCATGGTGGTGTAGATGTAGGCTTAAGCATGGTGGTGTAGATGTAGGCTTAAGCATGGTGGTGTAGACGTAGGCTTAAGCATGGTGGTGTAGATGTAGGCTTAAGCATGGTGGTGTAGATGTAGGCTTAAGCATGGTGGTGTAGACGTAGGCTTAAGCATGGTGGTGTAGATGTAGGCTTAAGCATGGTGGTGTAGATGTAGGCTTAAGCATGGTGGTGTAGATGTAGGCTTAAGCATGGTGGTGTAGATGTAGGCTTAAGCATGGTGGTGTAGATGTAACGTAGGCTTAAGCATGGTGGTGTAGATGTAACGTAGGCTTAAGCATGGTGGTGTAGATGTAGACGTAGGCTTAAGCATGGTGGTGTAGATGTAGACGTAGGCTTAAGCATGGTGGTGTAGATGTAGGCTTAAGCATGGTGGTGTAGATGTAGACGTAGGCTTAAGCATGGTGGTGTAGATGTAGACGTAGGCTTAAGCATGGTGGTGTAGATGTAGGCTTAAGCATGGTGGTGTAGATGTAGACGTAGGCTTAAGCATGGTGGTAGATGTAGGCTTAAGCATGGTGGTGTAGATGTAGGCTTAAGCATGGTGGTGTAGATGTAACGTAGGCTTAAGCATGGTGGTAGATGTAGGCTTAAGCATGGTGGTGTAGATGTAGGCTTAAGCATGGTGGTGTAGATGTAGGCTTAAGCATGGTGGTGTAGATGTAACGTAGGCTTAAGCATGGTGGTGTAGATGTAGACGTAGGCTTAAGCATGGTGGTGTAGATGTAACGTAGGCTTAAGCATGGTGGTGTAGATGTAACGTAGGCTTAAGCATGGTGGTGTAGATGTAGGCTTAAGCATGGTGGTGTAGATGTAGGCTTAAGCATGGTGGTGTAGATGTAGGCTTAAGCATGGTGGTGTAGATGTAGGCTTAAGCATGGTGGTGTAGATGTAGGCTTAAGCATGGTGGTGTAGATGTAACGTAGGCTTAAGCATGGTGGTGTAGATGTAGGCTTAAGCATGGTGGTGTAGATGTAACGTAGGCTTAAGCATGGTGGTGTAGATGTAACGTAGGCTTAAGCATGGTGGTGTAGATGTAGGCTTAAGCATGGTGGTGTAGATGTAGGCTTAAGCATGGTGGTGTAGATGTAGGCTTAAGCATGGTGGTGTAGATGTAACGTAGGCTTAAGCATGGTGGTGTAGATGTAACGTAGGCTTAAGCATGGTGGTGTAGATGTAGGCTTAAGCATGGTGGTGTAGATGTAGGCTTAAGCATGGTGGTGTAGATGTAACGTAGGCTTAAGCATGGTGGTGTAGATGTAACGTAGGCTTAAGCATGGTGGTGTAGATGTAACGTAGGCTTAAGCATGGTGGTGTAGATGTAACGTAGGCTTAAGCATGGTGGTGTAGATGTAACGTAGGCTTAAGCATGGTGGTGTAGATGTAACGTAGGCTTAAGCATGGTGGTGTAGATGTAACGTAGGCTTAAGCATGGTGGTGTAGATGTAGGCTTAAGCATGGTGGTGTAGATGTAACGTAGGCTTAAGCATGGTGGTGTAGATGTAGACGTAGGCTTAAGCATGGTGGTAGATGTAGAGCTCATCATGAAGTGAATGTGACGGATCAGAGCAGACCCTGATGACTGTCAAATCCCCGTCGCCTCACATCATCCATGGATCTGAAGTTTAACAATCTCCCCGTGATTATGCAAACTCATTTCATGCGGTTGTTAAGAAGTAAATCCTTTTGCGTTGGACTGTGATTATATACTGGCATTTATCTATTGGGAACATATTTTCCCCCTGCTGTTTAAAGATATACTGTGTGTAAAATATCCTTTAGTTGGTGTGTGTCCTACTGTCCTGTGATTTTATGAACGAGAGCAGGACGTGTTCATTTAACTCTGACAAAGTGAGACTGTTTTTTAACCCAGTTAAAATAGCTGTCAGGATTTTGCTGTGTAAGCTAAGGAGTTTTGGTCACGGAAATGTACGATCTCTCTCTCTCTCTCTCTCTCTCTCTCCTCTCTCTCTCTCTCTCTCTCTCTCTCTCTCTCTCTCTCTCTCTCTCTCTCTCTCTCTCTCTCTCTCTCTCTCTCTCTCTCTCTCTCTCTCTCTCTTTCACTTTCTCTCATCTAACTCAACCTCTTTATTTTGTTTTGCTTACCTGTCTGTTTTCTCTCTCTCTCTCTCTCTCTCTCTCTCTCTCTCTCTCTCTCTCTATCTCTCTCTCCGTCTCTCTCTCTCTCCCTCTCTCTCTCTCTCTCTCTCTCTCTCTCTCTCTCTCTCTCTCTCTCTCTCTCTCTCTCTCTCTCTCTCTCCCTCTCTCTCTCTAATCGAGTTGGATTTCACAGTCTGCTGGTTCCACATTTACTCTGCACAAAGTTGCTCATTTATTTTCCACTTATTTTTAATTGAGTTCCTTCTTGTTTCTAATTGCTTGTGGAGCTCGCTCTATGCTTCACAGATCAACTTCACATGCTTTGCACCTAGAGTTTAACACAAGTTCCTAATTGTGTTACTGCAGTATGGTGATATTTTTTATGGGCCAGCCACTTTAACCAAATGCCCTGTCTGGATGTCACACAGTGCATATGATTATGAGACAACCTTTATTTTTCTCAACGTTTCACATGTACGGTAAGACAGAATGTTCACCCACTGTACTTCATTGACCAATGTTGGCACTTGTCTGGCTTTTAAAGGTATATTCAGTGATTTCACTTAATTCAAATATCACTTATTTTGTTTTGTTGTGATAATCCTCCCTACTATAGAGTGTGCTGACCATATAAGGAGTTCCTCCCTGTCCCCAGTTAACCCCTGGGGGTCAAAAAACCTTAGGTTTCGTTTTTGACTCTCTATCCTGATTGGACGAAAGGATGGGTCCCACAGCCAAAAACGAAACCTAAGGTTTTTTGAGTGAAATCACTGAATATACCTTTAAATCACGTCATATGGCAGTCTATGGACTTTACTGACGTAAAAAACCCAGCACCCCACGTGACGTGACGTCATGTGGCATGCAGCCAAGGCTACAGACTTTTAATGTTTGCTTAACAAACTGCACCCCCAAATAACAGGACCCCAGCCAAGTCTATGGCTTTTTAATGTTTGTTTAAAGAAGTGACTTTTCTTTTCCCCCCCCCTCTGAATCTCTTTGCCAAAAATAGCCGGCGGTTTGTAGATTGACTATTTTCACTGAGTCTTAATTTGCCTATTTTTCACGGAATCCTTGCCTATGACATGCCCAGACTATAGAGACGCTATAGGGTTCATGAATCTTTGCCTATGACATGCCCAGACTATAGAGACGCTAGGGTTCATGAATCTTTGCCTATGACATGCCCAGACTGTAGAGACGCTAGGGTTCATGAATCTTTACCTATGACATGCCCAGACTAGAGACGCTAGGGTTCATGAATCTTTGCCTATGACATGCCCAGACTATAGAGACGCTATAGGGTTCATGAATCTTTACCTATGACATGCCCAGACTATAGAGATGCTAGGGTTCATGAATCTTTACCTATGACATGCCCAGACTGTAGAGACGCTAGGGTTCATGAATCTTTGCCTATGACATGCCCAGACTATAGAGATGCTAGGGTTCATGAATCTTTACCTATGACATGCCCAGACTATAGAGACACTAGGGCTCATGAATCTTTGCCTATGACATGCCCAGACTATAGAGACGCTAGGGTTCATGAATCTTTGCCTATGACATGCCCAGACTATAGAGACGCTAGGGTTCATGAATCTTTGCCTATGACATGCCCAGACTATAGAGACACTAGGGTTCATGAATCTTTGCCTATGACATGCCCAGACTATAGAGACCCTAGGGTTCATGAATCTTTGCCTATGACATGCCCAGACTATAGAGACACTAGGGTTCATGAATCTTTGCCTATGACATGCCCAGACTGTAGGGACGCTAGGGTTCATGAATCTTTACCTATGACATGCCCAGACTATAGAGACACTAGGGTTCATGAATCTTTGCCTATGACATGCCCAGACTATAGAGACGCTAGGGTTCATGAATCTTTACCTATGACCTGCCCAGACTATAGAGACGCTAGGGTTCATGAATCTTTGCCTATGACATGCCCAGACTATAGAGACGCTAGGGTTCATGAATCTTTGCCTATGACATGCCCAGACTGTAGAGACGCTAGGGTTCATGAATCTTTGCCTATGACATGCCCAGACTATAGAGACGCTAGGGTTCATGAATCTTTGCCTATGACATGCCCAGACTATAGAGACGCTAGGGTTCATGTGGTTATAAATGCCTTTTGAAAACACAATCCAGCCAAAATGGGAAACGTAGACCTAAATCAGTTCATAGTGTTTGATAATGTTACCCAACTCCGCTGTGTCTTTATCACGGTTCCTTTATTGTTCCCATGCATTAGTGTTTCCCAGGCCGGATCGAACCACATCATGACCACATCATAGGACCACAGCATTACCACACATTGACATTACCAGCCTTCACTTTAAATTACAGTATTTGCGTTTTGTGGACAGTTCGACAAACAATAAGCCAATTGGCGTGTGTGCATGTGCGTGCGACAAACACACGCACGCACGCACACACACACACACACACACACACACACACACACACACACACACACACACACACACACACACACACACACACACACACACACACACACACACACACACACACACACAAAGACGTTTCTAAAAAGGCGGCTTTTTAAAGCACATAACATCATATTTGACCTATAAGAGTAAGACTAATGCTGCATTCATTGCATAAGGGGGGCCTGTTTATGATGCCAGGGGCTTACTTTGAAATGCCATATTATCTTTGCAATGTAAAATCCCCACTTTTATAAAGTGTCTATTTTGATGGAAGGGCTTTAGTTTAATATATTTGATCTTAAATCTTTTTATTTTTTAATTCTGTGCCGAGAGAAACCCTGCAGTGCATAAACTAAAAGCCTGTAAAAGGTTTTAGATGCAGAAAGATGGTACAGGGTTACCCTAACCCTAACCCTAACCCTAACAGGAGGGAACCACATGGCATGCCAGACTCCACGTACAAAACAGCCCTGTTACAAAACGGCAGCACTTTTGTGTGCTATTTAAGCACATGAACCCTATAGCGTCCTTAGTCTGGGGTGAAATGTCTGTGAAAAACAGCGGATTGTGAGCTTTTAGATCGGCTATATTTTGCAGAAAAGATGTAGACTAGAGAAACAATAGAAGGGGGCCACACATGGTCCATGAAGTACGGTATATAAGTTTAAGGGAGAAGTTGATATTCACTCTGTAAAGTTCATAAGGCTAATAAATCCATTTTGAGACACCAACCGTGATAAGAAAAATCACACTCGTGTGAAGTGAGGGGCACTCATAGTCTCATAACATGATATTGATAGTATAATATATTTGAGTTTTGCTCACTGATAGACAATAGCATCCACAGCAAAAGTACAGTCAGTGTGTTACAGTATGTTTGTGTGATTTTATTAGGCAATAGGCATTGCATTGTCTTTCAAGCAGAAAACAAATAGTGTGGCTGACTGGGACCCGGCCACTAACCAGCAAGGACTCCTATATTTACCCTTAAACAAGGTCTGTAATCAGGTCCTATTTTAGGGCGTGGGGCTGGGGAAGGTTGTGACCCTCTAAACAGGAGCCAGTCACACCCTGGGGTTAACTGCCCCCGCGCTGTGGGAGAATGGGAGCCATATTAGCAAGTAATAGCCTGTTAGTCTAATCTTCAGTCCCATTCGAAAGTGTTTAACTTTGTTTTTCTTCATGCCGTTAGTTCAGGGTGCAACACCTGGATTTGAGGGCTGGCTTTGGAACGAAAGCCCAGGGAGAAATTACAAAGCCAGACAGTCCTGTGATTCGTCTGTTTTCCTCCAGCAGAAATCCTCCAGCTTATTTCTTGGATCCTTCTGTTAGCCCGGCAGGCCCTTTGCTCTCACGTAACACTAACCCTTAAATGATTGTCACTTTTGCACAAAGGCTCCAGTGTTAGCTCAGCCCGGCTTGGCTGTGCGTTCGGGACAGATTGCATTTAGCACTAAGTTCGTCTGTGGCACCTTGTCCTCTCGTTTCTCCATTACCAGAATAATTTGTCTGCTACTCTGTTTGAACTCCACTCGTCTGGTTCTAAATGTTGACTCCGCAACAACAATAGGCCGATTATGGCTCTGCGGGCATACAGGATATTCACAAGAAGATTCTGTAGGCTAGACTTCTTCTCTAGTTACAAGTCCTTTGCATGTACAATCTCTGTGAATGTTGTCTCTGTGGTGTGTGTGTGTAGTCAGAATCAATTTGACATGAGGGGGGGGGGGGGGGGGGGGGGGGGAGAGAGGGAGAGAGGGAGAGAGGGGAGAGGGGAGAGAGAAGAGAGAAGAGAGAGGAGAGAGAGAGAGAGAGAGAGAGAGAGAGACAGAGAGACAGAATTGTATTTTATTGTATATATTGCTGATGGATGCAGACCTTTTTCCAGATAGGACAGGGATGGTAAAGCAAAAGGTGATCTCCTCACATCTCTCCCAGGCCAGGCTGCAAGGTTCTTAAACAATGGTGACACAGGAGCCAGTGCTAAGTGCCTGGGCCCGGTCTGGCCCAGGCCAGCACATAATATGAACTCTCCCAAGATCAATGAGCTGCTGAAAGCTTACCCAAAGCTAACCTGTCTGCCAGCAGACAACATTGACTCCCACCATCCTAGAGTGTCTCCCCTGGTCTTCCCAGGCAGAACAAAGCCAGTCAAAAGGCCGCCCAGGGGATCCCACACACACAGTAAAACCCTCAGTGCTAAATTAACACGGGAAGGATTTTTATGTGTACTGTACATACCTGGCTGACAGACATTGATCTAATCTAGCCTGTACCATTCCAGCAGACGTACTGTACGCCGTGGCAGAATACACTACCACTGTAAATTATATTAAAATAATAAATGATTGCGGACAAGAGATACAGTGCATTTTAGGCTTGAAAATGTGTTATTTTTTTAGGGAGCGACACTGTCGTATGACGGTACAACCAAGTGGACGATGAAATCAGGCTCCATAACAAGAATATGATCAATGAAATCAGGCTTCATAACAAGAATATGATCAATGAAATCAGGCTTCATAACAAGAATATGATCAATGAAATCAGGCTTCATAACAAGAATATGATCAATGAAATCAGGCTCCATAACAAGAATATGATCAATGAAATCAGGCTTCATAACAATAATATGATCAATGAAATCAGGCTTCATAACAAGAATATGATCAATGAAATCAGGCTTCATAACAAGAATATGATCAATGAAATCAGGCTTCATAACAAGAATATGACCAACCAGACTGAATTCAAACCCAAGCTACTGGTTATGTCCAGACACTGGACACATCTTTGTTGGTTCTGACATTTCTCATATCACCATTCGCTGTCCAGCTCACACTGTAATTCTTAACCCATTCTGACCTGAGATCAGATTCATACGAGGTTTCCACTGGGACACACACTGGTCTGATGAACCCATTCTGACCTGAGATCAGATTCATACGAGGTTTCCACTGGGACACACACTGGTCTGATGAACCCATTCTGACCTGAGATCAGATTCATACGAGGTTTCCACTGGGACACACACTGGTCTGATGAACCCATTCTGACCTGAGATCAGATTCTAAAAAATGTCAGTCGTTCTTCGATTTTTCAAAAATAGCAGACCTACAAGCTCGTATGTATATGAGCTTGTAGATCTGCTATTTTTCAATAGATAAAGCATAACATGATGCTGACACCAAAATGGATGCCCGGTCAGAATGGGTTAACCACAGGAACCCTAAGTCCCTATTCTGGGCATGTCATAATAAGCAGAATATATCTACACGCTCACGCCATGTAAAAGGAGAGGACAAAGTATAGAAGCGTGTCGGATCTCATCTCGTGTAGGATAGGGTTTAAGTGGTTAACTTGACTTGAGTGTAAAAATGGCCCGTTTTGTAATTGTAAAAATTAAGCCTCCATTTGATCAGTGAAGAGACAGGAAATGCGAAGCGAGAAACGGTGCGCAAATTGGGTGGAAAACCTCCTATGTCCAAAACCCGTTCTACAATCTCACAGTACATTGTGATGTGACATGCGACACATTGAGAGCTTGTAGATCGTCTATTTTGACTCATTTTGCTTGACACTCTTGTATGATGAGATAGGGCAAATGGACATAGACGAAACATGGAGATCGGATAGGATAGGAGATCGGTCGCTGTGCACAAACCATCCTCCTGCCTGTCGAAAACATTCAACAGACCAGAACAGAAGTGACCTCATATTGTACTGGAACAATTACATTCTTCAAATTTCCAGTACAACTTTGAGGTCACTCATGTTACAGTCTCTAAATAATTCGTCATAGGGTAACGTTATGTTTTGCGTCACGCACACCTGCAGCAGAACATCATATGAGCGTCTTCCTCGGCCGCTCCAGAGGAGAGAGTGTGGCTCCACAGGGTACAGACCGTCAAACTGGGATTATTCAGGGACATGAACATGGAAGGTGACAGCTCCAGCACTAAATATAGTGTCCTTCCTGTCTCTGTTCCTTTCTCTCTATATCAGGGGTGGGCAACTGGCGGCCCGGGGGCCACATGCGGCCCCCCACCTTCACTTAATGCGGCCCTCAGGTTAATGTCAGAACACTGATATAATAATTGGTTCCAGCTGTTTACAATTCCACAACATGCAAACATGACCTGCTTTAATTACTTCAGTCTAAACTAGAAAAAGTGCCCTTCTGGGCACAGGTCTCCACCAGGATAGGAATGTAGGACATTGCAGCTTGCCTTCATCTGGTGGTTGGATAAAAGGGCAACAAAAGTAAATTATCCACAGATCCGTGCAGTTAGAGGTAAAACACTTTTCGGCCAGTTATAGCGCCACCTTGAGGCTGATTTGAAATTGTTCATGTGGCATTTCTTCCTCGGTTCCTAGTGGGAATGTGGGTGCACAATTTCACGGAAATCACGCGATGTGTTCATGATTTGCAGCATTTTGTTTGAAACTGAGCACTCCTGTGAACTTTGGAAGCCAATCTTAACCAATCAGGATGGAGTCTGAGAAATCTGAAAGACTGGTTTGGTTGAATGGCTCTAGAGAGACTGTGTACCAATTTGCGCGATGTTTGGACAAAATCGGTAGGTGTACTGTGCAAAAACTTGTTTTGCACAAAGCGGCCTCCTGGTGGCGCTATAACAGGCCGTTCTGGAAAGTTTGGGGCAGAGGTTCATCGTTGGCATCCAGGGAGTGTGTGTGCAAAATTTGGCATCGACCGGGTTAACGGTGCCGGAGATTAGCTGCTCACGGACACACACACACACACACGGACGGACACACGGACGGACGGACGGACGGACGGACGGACGGAGTGCAAAACATACTCTCCCCCCATGCCTTCGGCCTGGTGGAGACAATTAGTAGCTGACACGTTTTGAGCTTGTAGATCGGCTACTTTTTGCTACGACAGTAATATATGGCCCTCTGGAGTGAGTGTGTAAATATAGTGGCCCTCTGGAGTGAGTGTGTAAATATAGTGGCCCTCTGGAGTGAGTGTGGAACTATAGTGGCCCTCTGGAGTGAGTGTGTAAATATAGTGGCCCTCTGGAGTGAGTGTGTAAATATAGTGGCCCTCTGGAGTGAGTGTGGGAATATAGTGGCCCTCTGGAGTGAGTGTGTAAATATAGTGGCCCTCTGGAGTGAGTGTGTAAATATAGTGGCCCTCTGGAGTGAGTGTGTAAATATAGTGGCCCTCTGGAGTGAGTGTGTAAATATAGTGGCCCTCTCCATGGTCAAAGTTACCCATCCCTGCTCTATATCTTCCTGTCCTCCTCCTCTGTTCTCTCACACCCTGCCCTCTCCAGGACTTTGCATGTTGATAAGTGGTTGGCAGGGCGCGCTGCGCATGGGGGAGGAGAGTAGCTTGTGCACCCCCCCCCCCCCCCCCCCCCCCCACCCATGCACCGCTGGGTGCGATACGCATGTTTTCATGTACTCTGCGAGGGAGAAGAGGGCCGCACGGTCTCTGAAGTGTCCAAAGTTTCTCTTATCCCATTCTGACCTGAGATCAGATTCATACGAGGTTTCCACTGGACACACACTGGTCTGATTAACCCATTCTGACCTGAGATCAGATTCATACGAGGTTTCCACTGGACACACACTGGGTCTGATTAACCCATTCTGTCCTGAGATCAGATTCATACGAGGTTTCCACTGGACACACACTGGTCTGATTAACCCATTCTGACCTGAGATCAGATTCTAAAAATGTCAGTCGTTCTTCGATTTTTCAAAAATAACAGACCTACAAGCTCGTAGCGCGCCACTCGGTGGCGCGCTACGAGCTTGTAGATCTGCTATTTTTAAATAGCTAAAGCATAACGTAATGCTAACACTAAAATGGGTGCTCGTTCAGAATGGGTTAAGAGGAGTTGAGAATATGGTACTTTAAATGTAAATTTGGTCATAACTCACAAATTGAGAGAACATACTGTAGTGGGCTGTGGACTCCCATCTGTGCTCCCTCTCTCAGTTAGACATATTTTAAATCAGTTTTCAAAAGTAGTGTCTAGAGAACCCCAGGAGTCCTTGAAGGGGTTCCAGGGGGTGAGTTCATATAGCATTAAATCTAGCTATAACCTCATCAGCTATTTAACCCAAGTGACAACCAGGAACAGACTGGGTGATGACCATGAAGAGTGTGGTGACATCTGGAGAGACAGAGTACGGCCGATGTGACGGCAATCTGGGGCTAGGATGGTGAGGGTTGGCAGCCCAATCTGGGGCTAGGATGGTGAGGGTTGGCAGCCCAATCTGGGGCTAGGATGGTGAGGGTTGGCAGCCCAATCTGGGGCTAGGGTGGTGAGGGTTGGCAGCCGAATCTGGGGCTAGGATGGTGAGGGTTGGCAGCCCAATCTGGGCCTAGGATGGTGAGGGTTGGCAGCCCAATCTGGGGCTAGCATGGTGAGGGTTGGCAGCCCAATCTGGGCCTAGGATGGTGAGGGTTGGCAGCCCAATCTGGGGCTAGGGTGGTGAGGGTTGGCAGCCCAATCTGGGGCTAGGGTGGTGAGGGTTGGCAGCCCAATCTGGGGCTAGGATGGTGAGGGTTGGCAGCCCAATCTGGGGCTAGCATGGTGAGGGTTGGCAGCCCAATCCACTTCCTCCGTGAGGAGGAACCAAAAGCTACAGACTGCAGTAAAACCTGCAAGGAGGGTTTAACCCATTCTGACCTGAGATCAGATTCATACGAGGTTTCCACTGGACACACACTGGTCTGATTAAAATCAGCCTCGTATGTTTAAAATCAGCCTCGTATGTCGCCGAGGCTGAGATGTATGAACAGAACAGTCTGCACTTCTGGTCAGACAAAGGAGGAGCCAGGCCTGGATGCCCACATGCAGCGCCTGGAACATCTTAGTGTCGCCAACATCTCATCAGATCAGCCATCTTCCCTATTGACTGTCTCTCAGTCTCGCAGACACAGGGTCGCCTGGAGGAGGTTGTATGTTGTAAGACCCAGAAACACCCAACGATTCCAGGTTTACAACACTGATGATGTGTCCAAGTTTGTGCATCAGTAGATGTTTGAGCTGATTCTAAAAACGCCTAATTACAAGCTACAGTATGTTGCTATACAAATAGTGTGTCTAAAATGACACAGATGCTGTCCCTGACTGGAACGTGTAACAATGTATATGCCTAGGTTTTACAGGAAGAAAATCTTGAAAAATCTGTAAAGATTTTGAATATTTCTTAAGCATTTTAACATCACATATCTTGTATGGGGGTCCCTGGCACAGATTATTTTCTGATGGCGGTCTGCATCCATAATATGCATGTTAATTTGGGTGGTCCTTGCCATTAAAAAGTTTGAGAACAAATTACGCCTCACCATCCTAAATGACACCGCCGAATAAAAGAGCACACAAGAAGAACATAGCCTAGCCTACTGTCCAAACTGTCAAACTGCCATCCTTCCCTTTGAATGAGACTAGATTGACTTGCGAAAAGTGGACAGCCTGCTCTAATTTCAATAATATGTCTACTTCTGAACAGGCAGTGAGTGGCAACCTTGACCCATAAGTCCTTAATTTTGTGAAGCCTGAAACTCCTGAAAGTTCATATAATGGCCTGTTGTGGCGCTGTCACTGGACCCAAAAAAAACCATAGCTCCATAGAAGTCCATGTATTTGGGCCCAACTTCACCTAGACTGTATTACCTTAATAAACATGGTCATGAATACTTTCTGCTTCCAGTCACTAGTTTAAAGTCTCATTTCTCATTCTCATTATTTTTGGAAAATTATGGTCCCATTTATTACAAAAATTACCATAAAGTTGCGTATGTTCTGAGGGGCGTGGCTACCGTTAGTCTATGATCGGGAGTCCCCACCCACTCGAGTCAAAATAAAAACCAACGGAGAAGAAGGGGGGAAGTCCCGCCTCGTTGTCTGGGCAGCCAATGGGCCAGCTGGGCCAAAACGGATCTAGAAAGATGGCGACTTACAGTGCAGGAATAACAGGCTTCATTTTTCTTTTTGTTTTAAGATTTTTTTTTTGCGGCTTACGCCTTTATTGATTTTTTAAGGGACAGACAGTAGGCTGACAGGAAACGGGAGAGAGATGGGGGGATGACATGCGGTAAAGGCCGTGTCGGGTCCGGGAGTCGAACCCGCGGCACACCGCGACTGGATCACCAGTCCGGTGCCCAGACCGTTACGCTACGGCCTGGGCCAACAGGCTTCATTTTACGTCCATGTTAGACCCGGGGAACGCTTTGTCCATATTTTTTACAGTCTATGCTCGAGACACACTGTTGACTCGCATCATGCAAATTCAAAGGAAAAGGGGGCGCTGTTTCTCCTTTGTTTGCCGATGGGTTCTCAGATTGGGGATTCAATGACTCGCTCAAGGACACCAACAGTGGGTCAACCCGGTAACTTTTAGATTCTACCTCCTCCGCTACTGTCAACCCATACGTTGGACTCATTGATCCAAACCGGATCAATCGCTGATTGATCATTCAAATAAAGTAGTCTGAAATTGCATGCGGCTCACGGGCCATTTCAGACGGCTGACTATTGATGCGGGTGTTGTTGCTTGGATTAGCGGGGATCGTGTCCCCCCCCCCATGCTCATGGTCCTGTGTCTGAAGCCTTTGGTCTTGTTGTGATCATGTCCATTTGTGTCCAATATGTTTTTCTGTTGTTTATTTAAATTCATTTTAAATGGTAAATGGTGCATTTATATAGCGCCTTTATCCAAGGCGCTTTACATAGATTGTGCATTACATTCACCCATTCACACACCGATTGCGGCGGAAGCCATGCAAGGCACCAACCAGCACATCGGGAGCAATTTGGGGTTCAGTGTCTTTGCCCAAGGACACTTTGACATGTAGACAGGAGGAGGAGCCGGGATTCGAACCGCCGACCCATGGATCATTGGACGACCTGCTCTACCTCCTGAGCCACAGTCGCTGCTGCTGCTGTAACGTATCAATTTCCCGGGGGGGATAATAAAGTACATCTCATCTCTCATCTCAATCATCTCATCTCAACTTCTCAGAATCTCCGTGTCCGTCTCAAATAATCACCCGCCTCTCATTGAAAATGAATTACTAAGGCGGGTCACTCGCTCCCCTTTCTGAAACGGCGGTGAGCGCTTTCAACATTTCTAAGTGGGCCCTGATCCAGAAAAAGTTGAACCTTTTAACATCCTTGCTTTCCTTGCTCCAATGCATTTTATATTTTTCCTTCATGCACTATCTCGGTATATTTTCCCTGTCTTCCCTATAGCTACAAACTAGTACATCCCTGTCCACCCATAAAATAACCATATAAATCATTCATACGTTTCCCAGTAAGCAGTTTCCTCAACATGTAACTTTTTTTTTCTTAACCCATTCTGCGCGGGAACCCATTTTGGTGTTAGCATCATGTCGTGCTTTAGCTATTTAAAAATAGCAGATCTACAAGCTCGTAGCGCACCACCGAGTGGCGCGCTATGAGCTTGTAGGTCTGCTATTTTTGAAAAATCGAAGAACGACCGACATAGAAACATTGCTTTTTCAGAAAACCGTCAGGATGTAGAAGACATTTTTAGAATCTGATCTCAGGTCAGAATGGCTTAAATTAGAATGATATCACATGCCGAATCGATGATGATGATGATGATATTTTGCTCACATGGGGGACACTTTGTCAAGCCTGATAAATAGCTGGTCCATTTCACTTTCTGCGGTGCAGCACTCCACAGGGGTGAGAGACTGCCACTCTGTGAGGGATGTGTGTGTGTGTGTGTGTGTGTGTGTGTGTGTGTGTGTGTGTGTGTGTGTGTGTGTGTGTGTGTGTGCGGGCACGCCTTGTTTCCAGGTCTCAGCCTGCAGCCTATTTTTCGATCGAAATGTTGCAGACGGGATAAAAATAGGCTGAAGCTTCAGTAGTATAATATCACAGACAGTCATATATATATATATATATATATTCAGTAGTATAATATCACAGACAGTCATATATATATATATATATATTCAGTAGTATAATATCACAGACAGTCATATATATATATATATATTCAGTAGTATAATATCACAGACAGTCATGTATATATATATATTCAGTAGTATAATATCACAGACAGTCATGTATATATATATATATATATATATATTCAGTAGTATAATATCACAGACAGTCATGTATATATATATATATTCAGTAGTATAATATCACAGACAGTCATGTATATATATATATATATATATATATATTCAGTAGTATAATATCACAGACAGTCATGTATATATATATATATATTCAGTAGTATAATATCACAGACAGTCATGTATATATATATATATATATATATATATATACATATATATATATATATATTCAGTAGTATAATATCACAGACAGTCATGCATATATTCAGTAGTATAATATCACAGACAGTCATGTATATATTCAGTAGTATAATATCACAGACAGACATGTATATATATATATATATTCAGTAGTATAATATCACAGACATGTCTATTTTGTTCTTCTTCCTGAAAAGTGCATGAATCATCCAACACAATAACATCCTCCAGTGTTCATGGCCTTGATCACAGGAATGAGATGGTTGTTTGAATATTCATCTCCCCGTGTGTGTGTGTGTGTGTGTGTGTGTGTGTGTGTGTGTGTGTGTGTGTGTGTGTGTGTGTGTGTGTGTGTGTGTGTGTGTGTGTGTGTGTGTGTGTGTGTGTGCTGTAAACGGTATGTTCATGGTCTCTCAACTTTGGACCTCCAGGGGTCCAAATGGACTGTTAGTACAGGTCTGTAACGTTCAGAGATTGTACAGTGAAGATTTGGACCCCAGAGATTAACCCATTCTGACCTGAGATCAGATTCATACGAGGTTTCCACTGGACACACACTGGTCTGATGAACCCATTCTGACCTGAGATCAGATTCTAGAAATGTCAGTCGTTCTTCGATTTTTCAAAAAATAGCAGACCTACAAGCTCGTATCGCGCCACTCGGTGGCGCGATATGAGCTTGTAGATCTGCTATTTTTCAATAGCTAAAGCATAACATGATGCCAACACCAAAATGGGTTCCACGGTCAGAATTGGTTAAAAAAAACCCAACAACAAATCAAATGGGGGTCTGTGACCTAACGCATATCAAACTAGGGGTTCTTGGTCCTATATACACGTGTGTGTGTGCGTGCGTGCGTGTGTGTGTGCTTGCATGTGTGTGTTGGTATGCACGAACGTGTGCAAATGGCACGCGTGTGCTGTATGTTCAGGTGCATGCAGAGCACACATATAGATCTCTGTATGACACTGCTTTGGTCTGGTTGCCATGGCAGCGTCTCTCTCTCTCTCTACCTGCAGCGTCTCTCTCTCTCTACCAAACCAAACCTCTCTCCACCACTGAAGGCAGAATGCAGCGTCTCTCTCTCTCTACCAAACCAAACCTCTCTCCACCACTGAAGGCAGAATGCAGCGTCTCTCTCTCTCTACCAAACCAAACCTCTCTCCACCACTGAAGGCAGAATGCAGCGTCTCTCTCTCTCTACCAAACCAAACCTCTCTCCACCACTGAAGGCAGAATGCAGCGTCTCTCTCTCTCTACCAAACCAAACCTCTCTCCACCACTGAAGGCAGAATGCAGCGTCTCTCTCTCTCTACCAAACCAAACCTCTCTCCACCACTGAAGGCAGAATGCAGCCTCTCTCTCTCTCCCAAACCAAACCTCTCTCCACCACTGAAGGCAGAATGCAGCGCCTCTCTCTCTCTCTCTACCAAACCAAACCTCTCTCCACCACTGAAGGCAGAATGCAGCGTCTCTCTCTCTCTCTCTACCAAACCAAACCTCTCTCCACCACTGAAGGCAGAATGCAGCCTCTCTCTCTCTCTCTCCCAAACCAAACCTCTCTCCACCACTGAAGGCAGAATGCAGCCTCTCTCTCTCTCTCTCTCCCAAACCAAACCTCTCTCCACCACTGAAGGCAGAATGCAGCCTCTCTCTCTCTCTCTCTCCCAAACCAAACCTCTCTCCACCACTGAAGGCAGAATGCAGCCTCTCTCTCTCTCTCTCTCCCAAACCAAACCTCTCTCCACCACTGAAGGCAGAATGCAGCGTCTCTCTCTCTCTACCAAACCAAACCTCTCTCCACCACTGAAGGCAGAATGCAGCCTCTCTCTCTCTCTCTCTCTCCCAAACCAAACCTCTCTCCACCACTGAAGGCAGAATGCAGCGTCTCTCTCTCTCTACCAAACCAAACCTCTCTCCACCACTGAAGGCAGAATGCAGCCTCTCTCTCTCTCTCCCAAACCAAACCTCTCTCCACCACTGAAGGCAGAATGCAGCGTCTCTCTCTCTCTACCAAACCAAACCTCTCTCCACCACTGAAGGCAGAATGCAGCGTCTCTCTCTCTCTCTACCAAACCAAACCTCTCTCCACCACTGAAGGCAGAATGCAGCGTCTCTCTCTCTCTCTCCCAAACCAAACCTCTCTCCACCACTGAAGGCAGAATGCAGCGTCTCTCTCTCTCTCTACCAAACCAAACCTCTCTCCACCACTGAAGGCAGAATGCAGATTGTTAAACCCATTCTGGGCGGCAGAGATGGGCAGTATTTGAAATACATGTATTTGAAATACGTATTTGAAATACTTTTTTGTATTTTGTAATTTGTATTTCGCTGGGATGGAAGAAATGAGATGTATTTTGTATTTAGATAAATGTTTTGACCCAGTATTTGTATTTTGTATCTAAATACATTTTCAATGTATTTTGCCCATCAGAGATGGGCAGTATTTGAAATACATGTATTTGAAATACGTATTTGAAATACTTTTTTTGTATTTTGTAATTTGTATTTCGCTGGGATGGAAGATGTATTTTGTATTTAGATACATTTTTTGACCCAGTATTTGTATTTTGTATCAAAATACATTTTCAATGTTTCTAAAATAGCAGACTTACAAGCCACTCGGTGGCGCGCTACGAGCTTGTAGATCTGCTATTTTTCAATAGCTAAAGCATGACATAATGCTAACACCACAAGGGGTTCCCGCCCAGAATGGGTTAACCTCGTGAATCAATTTTTAAACTTTTTATGCTGGTTTGTAATTTAATGTCCTATACTGTACTTGCATACTACAGTGTCACACAGTAGATCTGCTATAAGTGCGATTATTTTGAGGAAATAATTAAGTGAAAGTGAACTAACTACATCCACTGGAACAGAGATTCTTTTTCCCATTCCCTGTTTGGGACATACAAGGTTTCTATACGCGACAGTGGGACATACAAGGTTTCTATACGCGACAGTGGGACATACAAGGTTTCTATACGCGACAGTGGGACATACAAGGTTTCTATACGCGACAGTGGGACATACAAGGTTTCTATACGCGACAGTGGGACATACAAGGTTTCTATACGCGACAGTGGTGAAATTGCAACGTTGTGCCTCTTTACATGCTCCTTTCTGTTGTCTAGTCTGCTCGCAGACAGAAAAGACAGAAATAAATAAGCTAATTAAAGACAAACGGGAGGTTGGTTAATTATGTGCTGAAACCATGCGCTCTCACAAGGATCTGATATCATAAGGTAATAGCTGTCAGTGTGTGTGGGTGGATGTGTGTGTGTGTTTGTGTGGGAGGGGGGGGGGGAGTAGGGTTGATGGAAGAGTGTGTGTGTGTGTCTGTTTGTGCGCACGTGGAAGTGTGTGCACGTGCGTGCATATGCTGTTGTAGAGCAAGCGAGGGAGAGAATGTGAAGGATTGGATTCCTGCAGGGCTAGGCTCCGCCCACCGTGGTCTCCAGATGTGGAGTGCCCAGAGGGGGCCGCTTGTGGCCCCAGAGGGGGCAGCTTGTGGCCCCGGCCCCCGTGCCCAGAGGGGGCAGCTTGTGGCCCCGGCCCCCGTGCCCAGAGGGGGCAGCTTGTGGCCCCAGAGGGGGCAGCTTGTGGCCCCAGAGGGGGCAGCTTGTGGCCCCAGAGGGGGCAGCTTGTGGCCCCGGCCCCCGTGCCCAGAGGGGGCAGCTTGTGGCCCCAGAGGGGGCAGCGTGTGGCCCCGGCCCCCGTGCTGAAATGAAGGAGAAACGGGGTCAAGGGGCCTCTCTCCTTCTTTACCCAGAGACACCTATCATTTGTTACCATCTGTCTGTCAGACACACGCTGCACTTATTTAGACCTTTGGCAGTGATTCTCAACCCGTTTCATTTCAAGGACCTCCAGTTTGATACAGTTTATGATACAGTTTGATACAGTTTATATGCAATAATATAGTATAATAATAATATATAATAATATAGGCCACACGGACTCTTTCATCTAAGGGTCGAGGTGGTTGTGGACCTTTGGTGGTCCCCTGGACCCGGACACTGACTTAACCCATTCTGACCTGAGATCAGATTCTAAAAATGTCAGTCGTTCTTCGATTTTTTCAAAAATAGCAGACCTACAAGCTCGTATCGCGCCACTCGGTGGCGCGCTACGAGCTTGTAGGTCTGCTATTTTTCAATAGCTAAAGCATAACATGATGCTGACACCAAAATGGGTTCCCGTTCAGAATGGGTTAAGGGTCAATTCTTTAGCATTTTCTGGTCGGGGTTAAATTAACTCTTGGATGTTGCAGTGCAGAGTCCGTAAGGAAGCGATAGCTGGCAGACAGCAGTGTGTCTTTCCCGTCAGTACACATAACAGGTGTGGAGGATTTTTGGGTCATTTCGCATTAATATCACAACTATGGCTTTGTTCAGACTTTGGGCAAATCCCATTTGTTTCTCCAATCTGAGCTTTAGGACTGAAAGTCCACACTGTTAATTGCTGTTAAGTGGTCAGATTGTATTGGTGTTTTCAGACTCTGTTGAGTGTTGACCTACAGTAATAGGCATTGTTTTCTGTGGTGATGATGATGTAACGACGCGAGTGGCGTTTTGACTACAACAAGTATCTACATCACAGGCTTCAGGGTCAAAGTGTCCGGACTGAGACACACCTTTTAGAAATCTGATTTTGTGTGACGTTACCTGTGGTTGATTATTGTTTTTATACCTACCATGTGCCAGACAATATGTCTGTGATGTCTTTAATTACTTTTATTACAAAAATAAATCAGATTTGAATGGCATTTCAAACCATCTAGGAACATGGTAAAATCTGATTAGCATGTGTTTTCTTATTCTCATTTTGTTCAGATTTGATAAAAAAACCAACTTGATTCTAATTGCAATATAGGCCAAACATCTAATATTCCATTGTGAACATACTGTAGCCAAAATGACAAATATAACCCATTTTGGGCAGGAACCCCTTTTGGTGTTGGCATTATGTTATGCTTTAGCTATTGAAAAATAGCAGATCTACAAGCTCGTAGCGCGCCACTCGGTGGCGCGCTACGAGCTTGTAGAGCTTGTAGAGCTTGTAGAGCTTGTAGGTCTGCTATTTTTGAAAAATCGAAGAACGACTGACATAGAAACATGGCTTTTTCAGAAAACTGTCGGGATGTAGAAGACATTTCTAGAATCTGATCTCAGGTCAGAATGGGATAAGCAGGCTGGCACTCCTCCCTGTGGACAGACAGGGACGTGTGTGTTGTTGAACTGACGGACTGGTGCTGTCTCCGCTTCTGCAGGGAAAGAAGGGCTCAAGACGGGGATGAGGGGGTGAAAACGTTGAAGGGAGGGAAAAAGCAAGACTTTTAGAGAGGACTGTGAGAGAGCGAATGGACTGTGGGGGCATCAGCGTCAGGTCTGCTATCTCTGGATAGTCGGGAGGATTCAGGGAGGGGAGGATTCAGGGAGGGGAGGGGAGGGGAGGGGAGGGGAGGGGAGATGGGGAGCATTGGAGCGTACACACTCGGAACAAATTGTGTGTCTGTTTCCCATTAGCCGCATTGTGAGTGTCGGTTGAGATGGTGCACGTCAGCTAAGCAAAGCACACCGGCTGCCTCCACAGTTCAACTCCCAATCAGTGCCTCGCCGTGATAACCTCAGCACATATTGACCCCTCACTGTAGGGCCCTGATATCCTACCGTACATTATGATAGAACCCTCCACACATGGAATGTCACACATATGACCCCTCACTGTAGGGCCCTGATATCCTACCGTACATTATGATAGAACCCTCCACACATATGACCCCTCACTGTAGGGCCCTGATATCCTACCGTACATTATGATAGAACCCTCCACACATATGACCCCTCACTGTAGGGCCCTGATATCCTACCGTACATTATGATAGAACCCTCCACACATATGACCCCTCACTGTAGGGCCCTGATATCCTACCGTACATTATGATAGAACCCTCCACACATATGACCCCTCACTGTAGGGCCCTGATATCCTACCGTACATTATGATAGAACCCTCCACACATATGACCCCTCACTGTAGGGCCCTGATATCCTACCGTACATTATGATAGAACCCTCCACACATATGACCCCTCACTGTAGGGCCCTGATATCCTACCGTACATTATGATAGAACCCTCCACACATATGACCCCTCACTGTAGGGCCCTGATATCCTACCGTACATTATGATAGAACCCTCCACACATATGACCCCTCACTGTAGGGCCCTGATATCCTACCGTACATTATGATAGAACCCTCCACACATGGAATGTCACACACATTGCCTATATGAGAACAGCTGTTCTTATGGTTAAGAGGGCCGCTCGTAGTTAATTTATTGGAATACCACCACGGTAATGTTTTGATAATCTCAACTCTTCCTCATAGGAAGAGCTCGAGTTCTCAATAAACATCACCGACTATGTGACCTCTCACGGCCTCTGCTTCTCTATTTTAACGTGTTATGTCCAGCACCTGGGATTGTACTGTATCATGTGTGGGATTGGGATTGTACTGTATCATGTGTGCTTTGTTAACTTTTCATTGTTGTTAAAGGTGACATGTCAACATGAGACCCATAGAGAACTTGGTGTTCACTGTAAATTGCAGTACACTGATTTTGGTGAAGTTTGATGGGGGAGTCCCACAGCTGCTAATCAGTCTCAAATGACAGGTCGCTGTTGTCGCGGTGTTAGCGTGCATGTGTGCGCGCACGCGAAAGGTTAGAAAAAGAAGATTCAGGTTAGTATTAGATATTTAGGAGTTTGTATGTTCTCCCCGTGTCCCCTAGGGTAGATACCCTCACATGTTCTCCCCGTGTCCCCTAGGGTAGATACCCTCACATGTTCTCCCCGTGTCCCCTAGGGTAGGTACCCTCACATGTTCTCCCCGTGTCCCCTAGGGTAGGTACCCTCACATGTTCTCCCCGTGTCCCCTAGGGTAGATACCCTCACATGTTCTCCCCGTGTCCCCTAGGGTAGGTACCCTCACATGTTCTCCCCGTGTCCCCTAGGGTAGGTACCCTCACATGTTCTCCCCGTGTCCCCTAGGGTAGGTACCCTCACATGTTCTCCCTGTGTCCCCTAGGGTAGGTACCCTCACATGTTCTCCCCGTGTCCCCTAGGGTAGGTACCCTCACAAAAACATGCCGTAATCCTGGTCTCTAAAACTACCTCCCCCTAGCCAGCCGCGGCGCCTGATGGAGGGGAAAGGAACTGGTCGGAATAACGTGTCCCTTCCACGCGCTACGTCCGGCCGGGGAAACTCCCCCCTGTCAGGTGAAAAGAAGCAGCTTGGACTCCTCATGCATAGAAGGGGGCATGAGGTCAGTCCGCTGCCCCCCCCCCCCCCCCCCCCAGGTTGGCAGAGGAAGTGTAGCGCCCAGGATTACATTAGATAATTGGCACTGGGTGAAAAGAAAACTGGGTTACAAAATCGTGGGATAAAAAAAGTATTAGACATGTAGAGGTTATATAGGTTTTCGGGGTCCGGGTTAGAGTGTTCTATTTTTAAATGTAGCTGTGCGGCGAACCCGGCGATATCACACACGCTACAATGCTTTGTGAGCTTGTAGATCTGCTATTCTTTGTCTATTTTTTCCAGCTAATTTCAGCTATTTTTCAATGCCGTCCTAAAATGTTGATGTCCTCCTCACACGTACAGTAATACAAGTAAGACGCGCAAACGCGGGAAGCGAACGCAGCTCGTAAATTGCAATAACAACAATTAGAATAAATTACGTACTTTTTTTTTCTTTTTAGTTAGTCATTTTTTTAAGTTTTCTAGTGTGTGTGTGTGTGTGTGTGTGTGTGTGTGTGTGTGTGTGTGCGCTACAGCTGCGCCCTCTGGTGGCGGGCGGGTGGTGTCACAGCGGGACAGACAGACAGACAGACACACACACAGACAGACAGACAGACACGATCTGCAGGGTCTCATAGTTAGTGCTTATTGCGTTCGCAACAAAGAGTGTAGAAGCAAGTAGCTGTCTGTGTGATTCTACTGTAGGACAAAGGTGTGTGTTGGAGACTGGCCATGCTCCCGTGGTGGGAAGGAAGCTGGTATAACTGTGGGACTCAGTTCTGGATTCCAAAAGTTGGAGCGTTCTGTAAAGGAATCTGTGGACATTATGCTCAAAAGACAAATCATAATAATGAATAATGAGACAACACAAGAATTTGGAGTTATAGAGTATAAGGATTTTACTCGAGTAAGAAGTCAGACTTACACGAACCTGTTTCATGTATGGAAACCCAGTCTGGCTCCCAGAGTGACAACAAACGACAGCTTATATAGTCTCTCCCACACAGACAACCCCCCAACATAGAGCCTCAATCAAGGCATTCACCACATGGAACAGTGACGTCATAAAACAAGCAGCACAGGGAACAGCACCAAACTGTAACTTGGAGTATTATTAAATGTTTATCTCTACATTTCCTCCTCTGTCTGCTCCCCCACATGCATGGGAGCTGGGTCTGGAGCGTTCCTCCTCTGTCTGCTCCCCTGCATGCATGAGAGCTGGGTCTGGAGCGTTCCTCCTCTGTCTGCTCCCCTGCATGCATGGGAGCTGGGTCTGGAGCGTTCCTCCTCTGTCTGCTCCCCCGCATGCATGAGAGCTGGGTCTGGAGCGCTCCTCCTCTGTCTGCTCCCCCGCATGCATGGGAGCTGGGTCTGGAGCGTTCCTCCTCTGTCTGCTCCCCCGCATGCATGGGAGCTGGGTCTGGAGCGTTCCTCCTCTGTCTGCTCCCCCGCATGCAATTATCCCACCAGGTAGAATCATATCACTCTAATTTTCCCACCAGGTAGAATCATATCACTCTAATTTTCCCACCAGGTAGAATCATATCACTCTAATTTTCCCACCAGGTAGAATCATATCACTCTAATTTTCCCACCAGGTAGAATCATATCACTCTAATTTTCCCACCAGGTAGAATCATATCACTCTAATTTTCCCACCAGGTAGAATCATATCACTCTAATGTTCCCACCAGGTAGAATCATATCACTCTAATTTTCCCACCAGGTAGAATCATATCACTCTAATTTTCCCACCAGGTAGAATCATATCACTCTAATGTTCCCACCAGGTAGAATCATATCACTCTAATTTTCCCACCAGGTAGAATCATATCACTCTAATTTTCCCACCAGGTAGAATCATATCACTCTAATTATCCCACCAGGTAGAATCATATCACTCTAATTTTCCCACCAGGTAGAATCATATCACTCTAATTATCCCACCAGGTAGAATCATATCACTCTAATTATCCCACCAGGTAGATTCATATCACTCGTCTCAAACCTGTGCGGCTCCAGTGTTTGGTCAGGAGTACAACAACACCGCCGCTAATGTATTCAGCACTGTACTCGCATCCCATAACTCCTGTCACTTTGTTGTCATTCAGTACTGTTTGCCCTGTAGGCGAAAACTAGAGTTCTCAACAGGCCCGGCCCTACCTGGGCCCTCATCAAACCCTGTATACTCAAGACACTGCCCCCGCTGCCACCCTTATACCTCCATATACGGAGCTGACCTGTTCCGACATTCCATATGTTGATCTGACCTCATCAAACCCTGTACACTCAAGTCACGCTCCATATATGGCCAGTGCACGCGACCTCGCCCTTTTGGTGGAGGTCGCTTCTCGCCCTCAGGCGTCTTACTCATTACTATAGGGCTGGGCAATACTGTATAGCATATTATATTACAATACAATACTGTATAGCATATTATATTACAATACAATACTGTATAGCATATTATATTACAATACAATACTGTATAGCATATTATATTACAATACAATACTGTATAGCATATTATATTACAATACAATACTGTATAGCATATTATATTACAATACAATACTGTATAGCATATTATATTACAATACAATACTGTATAGCATATTATATTACAATACAATACTGTATAGCATATTATATTACAATACAATACTGTATAGCATATTATATTACAATACAATACTGTATAGCATATTATATTACAATACAATACTGTATAGCATATTATATTGTGGCTGTCGAGTGGAAACCTTGTAATGGACAGACAGTAGAAGGTTTTATAAGAAAGTGTCTTTCTGGTTCTAAAGGCTGCATTTCAGTAAAGTGACATTATTTGTTTCTGAACATACCTGACTGTTATTTGTTATTACCCACTTAAAGTTCTTTTATTGGCAATTTGTTATCTCATTGTGTAAATATGTAATGCGCCAATATCTCATCTCTGCAATATCGTCACAGCTTTATAAATAAAATGCAGATTATTGGCCTGGGCGGCTAGTGTAGCGATTCGAGCACCTGCTAAGCCAACCCAGCGGCGTGTTGCAGGTTCGATCCCGTCACCCCTCAAGGCCAAAAAAAGATATATATATTTTTTATTATGATCATTATTATCTATAAGGTTCCCGGTTCAATCCCCAGCTCCCCCTGTGTTTCTGTCTGTCTGTCTTTGAGCAAGGCACTGAACAGCACGGTTATCTCTGCTGTCGTGTGTGTGTGTGTGTGTGTGTGTGTGTGTGTGTGTGTGTGTGTGTGTGTCAAATGTGAATGGGTGAATGCAGTGCACATCGTAAAGCACTTTGGAGAAAGGCACTATATTATTGCACCATTTACAGTATTTGGTGAAAAATAGTGTCAGCATTAATTTAGTCCATATGACTCAGCCTTAGTTATTACACAGCCAGACCTCAAAAGCTGCCAATGTTATGTTAATGACGATGCACTCAACGTTGTGTTCAACGTTATGTTATCAATGTTATGTTAATGACGATGCACTCAACGTTGTGTTCAACGTTATGTTATCAATGTTATGTTAATGACGATGCACTCAACGTTGTGTTCAACGTTATGTTAATGACGATGCACTCAACGTTGTGTTAATGACGATGCACTCAACGTTGTGTTCAACCCCACTTGAAATACGATTGTTTTCATTGTTTTCATTCCCACCCGGATGCTCTACAGTGGTTGGCTTTTAATTTGGTAACATGGGAGTACATTCGAGGGCTTTGTTGTCCTGAGCCACGACTCTCTCTCTGGGTGGACAAAGGAGAACCCGAGTCTCTGCCCCCTGTCCCCTCTGGGTGGGCAAAGGAGAACCGGAGCCTCTGCCCCCTGTCCCCTCTGGGTGGGCAAAGGAGAACCGGAGCCTCTGCCCCCTGTCCCCTCTGGGTGGGCAAAGGAGAACCAGAGCCTCTGCCCCCTGTCCCCTCTGGGTGGGCAAAGGAGAACCGGCGCCTCTGCCCCCTGTCCCCTCTGGGTGGGCAAAGGAGAACCGGAGTCTCTGCCCCCTGTCCCCTCTGGGTGGGCAAAGGAGAACCCGAGCCTCTGCCCCCTGTCCCCTCTGGGTGGGCAAAGGAGAACCCGAGCCTCTGCCCCCTGTCCCCTCTGGGTGGGCAAAGGAGAACCGGAGCCTCTGCCCCCTGTCCCCTCTGGGTGGGCAAAGGAGAACCGGAGTCTCTGCCCCCTGTCCCCTCTGGGTGGGCAAAGGAGAACCGGAGCCTCTGCCCCCTGTCCCCTCTGGGTGGGCAAAGGAGAACCGGAGCCTCTGCCCCCTGTCCCCTCTGGGTGGGCAAAGGAGAACCGGAGCCTCTGCCCCCTGTCCCCTCTGGGTGGGCAAAGGAGAACCGGCGCCTCTGCCCCCTGTCCCCTCTGGGTGGGCAAAGGAGAACCGGAGCCTCTGCCCCCTGTCCCCTCTGGGTGGGCAAAGGAGAACCGGCGCCTCTGCCCCCTGTCCCCTCTGGGTGGGCAAAGGAGAACCGGCGCCTCTGCCCCCTGTCCCCTCTGGGTGGACAAAGGAGAACCGGCGCCTCTGCCCCCTGTCCCCTCTGGGTGGGCAAAGGATAACCGGCGCCTCTGCCCCCTGTCCTGGGAGAACAACGGATCGGCGATGACCGGCGCAGGCGGACAGGGTTATATAGAACGCGATGGAACATGAGGTCTGGAGGCCCTTGTTTTCTGGGTTCAGGGTTATATAGAACGTGGTGGAACATGAGGTCTGGAGGAACATGAGGTCTGGAGGAACATGAGGTCTGGAGGAACATGAGGTCTGGAGGCCCTTGTTTTCTGGGTTCAGGGTTATATAGAACGCGGTGGAACATGAGGTCTGGAGGCCCTTGTTTCCTGGGTTCAGGGTTATATAGAACGCGGTGGAACATGAGGTCTGGAGGCCCTTGTTTTCTGGGTTATATAGAACGCGGTGGAACATGAGGTCTGGAGGCCCTTGTTTCCTGGGTTCAGGGTTATATAGAACGTGGTGGAACATGAGGTCTGGAGGCCCTTGTTTCCTGGGTTCAGGGTTATATAGAACGTGGTGGAACATGAGGTCTGGAGGCCCTTGTTTCCTGGGTTCAGGGTTATATAGAACGTGGTGGAACATGAGGTCTGGAGGCCCTTGTTTCCTGGGTTCAGGGTTATATAGAACGTGGTGGAACATGAGGTCTGGAGGCCCTTGTTTCCTGGGTTCAGGGTTATATAGAACGCGGTGGAACATGAGGTCTGGAGGCCCTTGTTTCCTGGGCTCAGGGTTATATAGAACGCGGTGGAACATGAGGTCTGGAGGCCCTTGTTTCCTGGGTTATATAGAACGTGGTGGAACATGAGGTCTGGAGGCCCTTGTTTCCTGGGTTATATAGAACGTGGTGGAACATGAGGTCTGGAGGCCCTTGTTTCCTGGGTTATATAGAACGTGGTGGAACATGAGGTCTGGAGGCCCTTGTTTCCTGGGTTATATAGAACGTGGTGGAACATGAGGTCTGGAGGCCCTTGTTTCCTGGGTTATATAGAACGTGGTGGAACATGAGGTCTGGAGGCCCTTGTTTCCTGGGTTATATAGAACGTGGTGGAACATGAGGTCTGGAGGCCCTTGTTTCCTGGGTTCAGGGTTATATAGAACGTGGTGGAACATGAGGTCTGGAGGCCCTTGTTTCCTGGGTTCAGGGTTATATAGAACGTGGTGGAACATGAGGTCTGGAGGCCCTTGTTTCCTGGGTTCAGGGTTATATAGAACGCGGTGGAACATGAGGTCTGGAGGCCCTTGTTTCCTGGGCTCAGGGTTATATAGAACGCGGTGGAACATGAGGTCTGGAGGCCCTTGTTTCCTGGGCTCAGGGTTATATAGAACGCGGTGGAACATGAGGTCTGGAGGCCCTTGTTTCCTGGGTTATATAGAACGTGGTGGAACATGAGGTCTGGAGGCCCTTGTTTCCTGGGTTATATAGAACGTGGTGGAACATGAGGTCTGGAGGCCCTTGTTTCCTGGGTTATATAGAACGTGGTGGAACATGAGGTCTGGAGGCCCTTGTTTCCTGGGTTATATAGAACGTGGTGGAACATGAGGTCTGGAGGCCCTTGTTTCCTGGGTTATATAGAACGTGGTGGAACATGAGGTCTGGAGGCCCTTGTTTCCTGGGTTATATAGAACGTGGTGGAACATGAGGTCTGGAGGCCCTTGTTTCCTGGGTTATATAGAACGTGGTGGAACATGAGGTCTGGAGGCCCTTGTTTCCTGGGTTCAGGGTTATATAGAACGTGGTGGAACATGAGGTCTGGAGGCCCTTGTTTCCTGGGTTCAGGGTTATATAGAACGTGGTGGAACATGAGGTCTGGAGGCCCTTGTTTCCTGGGTTCAGGGTTATATAGAACGCGGTGGAACATGAGGTCTGGAGGCCCTTGTTTCCTGGGCTCAGGGTTATATAGAACGCGGTGGAACATGAGGTCTGGAGGCCCTTGTTTCCTGGGCTCAGGGTTATATAGAACGCGGTGGAACATGAGGTCTGGAGGCCCTTGTTTCCTGGGTTATATAGAACGTGGTGGAACATGAGGTCTGGAGGCCCTTGTTTCCTGGGTTATATAGAACGTGGTGGAACATGAGGTCTGGAGGCCCTTGTTTCCTGGGTTATATAGAACGTGGTGGAACATGAGGTCTGGAGGCCCTTGTTTCCTGGGTTATATAGAACGTGGTGGAACATGAGGTCTGGAGGCCCTTGTTTCCTGGGTTATATAGAACGTGGTGGAACATGAGGTCTGGAGGCCCTTGTTTCCTGGGTCCATGCACTGATGGGTTTCCTGTAGCGTGGATAATGTGGGGATTGCGAGGGGAGGGGAGGGAGGACGGCTTCTCGTCCCGAGGACATTGTGGCCGTTGCATTGACGTGATGCCAAGTCCCCCCCCTCCCCCCCCCCCATGCCCTGCCCCTTCACTCCCCTCTGCCCCCCCCCCCCCCCCCATGCCCTGCCCCTTCACTCCCCTCTGCCCCCCCCCCCCCCCCCCCCCCCATGCCCTGCCCCTTCACTCCCCTCTGCCCCCCAAGCTTTGTGTGCCCGCCCTGTTCTCAGGAACCCGCTCTGAGGTGTCCCTAATGGCATGTTGGATGTGTGTGTGTGTGTGTGTGTGTGTGAGACGGCATACATACGTATGAATGAGGAATGGGGGCACGGGGAGCTCCTCTCCTGTGTTTTGTTGTTGTTGGTGTTCATGCCGCCTCACTCATCCCCGTGAATGGAGCGCTGGCTCTCAGTAGGAGAGGGGCGTCTGTGTGGGGGGGGTCTCAATAGGAGAGGGGCGTCTGTGTGGGGGGGGGGGGTCTCAGTAGGAGAGGGGTGTCAGTGTGGGTTAGGGTCCATCATTCATTTACTTCATTCATGTCCCACGGGAAGCCGAGGGGGCGTGGCAGACAACTCTGGCACTGCATTCATGCTAAATGCATCTCTGTTCTCTCTCTCTCTCTCTCTGTCTCTGTCTCTCTCTGTCTCTGTCTCTGTCTCTGTCTCTGTCTGTCTCTCTCTCTCTCTCTGTACCTCCCTCTGCTCTTTCTCTCGCTCTCTCTCTCTCTCTCTCTTTTTCTGTCTCAGTCTCTCTCTCTCTCTCCCTCCCTCCCTCCCTCCCTCCCTGCCTCTCTCTGTCTAGCTCCCTCTCTCTCTTTATGTCTACCCACCTCTCTTTGTCTCTCTCTCCCTGTCTGTCTGTCTCTCTCTCTCTCTCTCTCTCTCTCTCTCTCTCTCTCTCTCTCTCCCTCTCTCTCTGTCTCTCTCTCTCTCTCTCTCTCTCTCCCTGTCTGTCTGTCTGTCTCTCTCTCTCTCTCTCCCCCTGTCTGTCTGTCTCTCTCTCTCTCCCCATCTGTCTGTCTGTCCGTCCGTCTGAACGTCTGCCTTTCTCATTCTCATCAGCCTCACTCATTATCTTTGCACGGCACACACACACACACACACACACACACACACACACACACACACACACACACACACACACACACACACACACACATGGTCCAGTGCAGACTTGGCAGCAGGCCCATGCTTTCATGTTCCGTAGGATCTGATATGATTAGATGACTTAGTGATGATAGCACGGTAATGGACAGCCCAAGGTGTCCTGTGGGACACAATGCCAAACATCTGTCACCATTACAACATGTTAGTTGACGATTGTCAGACAAATGATTGAGATTAATGATTTAATTGTGCTTTTGGAATTGACCATTGGAACAATATATCAAATTACAGTTATAGTTTGCCTTTTAGACTTCATATTAAAAAGTCGCACAGTGCAATAGAGTTCTACGCTGTACTATACAAATAGATTACTGACATATTTACTGGAAATCATTTTATATGAGGTCTGATCTGAGACCTATTGACTAAAATATTTCATTAAATATATATATGACAAAAACGTTGCTATGTTAGCCTATACTGACACTGAACGGTTTGCACGATTAGCTCTGGACAAACACACACACACACACACACACACACACACACACACACACACACACACACACACACACACACACACACACACACACACACACACGGCTAATCTCTTGCAGCCATAAACACCATAAAAATCATGTCATGAAAGATCACCTTTTGAGACGTTGCATGAGCGTGAAATGTACCTATTCACTCCAACGGCCGGATTACACTGTTCTATTAAGCCATCTATGCATAATTAATTCGTCACAAACCATAGGATTATGGGCACGTCATTAGACCAACAAAACAACAGTGATTTCAGGCTTCCCTCCCGCGGCTGCTCCACTACACAATACTCTCTGTTTAGCTACAGATGGTTTTCTACACTACACAATACTCTCTGTTTAGCTACAGATGGTTTTCTACACTACACAATACTCTCTGTTTAGCTACAGATGGTTTTCTACACTACACAATGCTCTCTGTTTAGCTACAGATGGTTTTCTACACTACACAATACTCTCTGTTTAGCTACAGATGGTTTTCTACACTACACAATACTCTCTGTTTAGCTACAGATGGTTTTCTACACTACACAATACTCTCTGTTTAGCTACAGATGGTTTTCTACACTACACAATACTCTCTGTTTAGCTACAGATGGTTTTCTACACTACACAATACTCTCTGTTTAGCCACAGATGGTTTTCTACACTACACAATACTCTCTGTTTAGCTACAGATGGTTTTCTACACTACACAATACTCTCTGTTTGCTACAGATGGTTTTCTACACTACACAATACTCTCTGTTTAGCTACAGATGGTTTTCTGCACTACACAATACTCTCTGTTTGCTACAGATGGTTTTCTACACTACACAATACTCTCTGTTTAGCTACAGATGGTTTTCTGCACTACACAATACTCTCTGTTTAGCTACAGATGGTTTTCTACACTACACAATACTCTCTGTTTAGCTACAGATGGTTTTCTACACTACACAATACTCTCTGTTTAGCTACAGATGGTTTTCTACACTACACAATACTCTCTGTTTAGCTACAGATGGTTTTCTACACTACACAATACTCTCTGTTTAGCTACAGATGGTTTTCTACACTACACAATACTCTCTGTTTGCTACAGATGGTTTTCTACACTACACAATACTCTCTGTTTAGCTACAGATGGTTTTCTACACTACACAATACTCTCTGTTTAGCTACAGATGGTTTTCTACACTACACAATACTCTCTGTTTAGCTACAGATGGTTTTCTACACTACACAATACTCTCTGTTTAGCTACAGATGGTTTTCTACACTACACAATACTCTCTGTTTGCTACAGATGGTTTTCTACACTACACAATACTCTCTGTTTAGCTACAGATGGTTTTCTACACTACACAATACTCTCTGTTTAGCTACAGATGGTTTTCTACACTACACAATACTCTCTGTTTAGCTACAGATGGTTTTCTACACTACACAATGCTCTCTGTTTAGCTACAGATGGTTTTCTACACTACACAATACTCTCTGTTTGCTACAGATGGTTTTCTACACTACACAATACTCTCTGTTTAGCTACAGATGGTTTTCTACACTACACAATACTCTCTGTTTAGCTACAGATGGTTTTCTACACTACACAATGCTCTCTGTTTAGCTACAGATGGCTTTCTACACTACACAATACTCTCTGTTTAGCTACAGATGGTTTTCTACACTACACAATACTCTCTGTTTAGCTACAGATGGTTTTCTACACTACACAATGCTCTCTGTTTAGCTACAGATGGTTTTCTACACTACACAATACTCTCTGTTTGCTACAGATGGTTTTCTACACTACACAATACTCTCTGTTTAGCTACAGATGGTTTTCTACACTACACAATGCTCTCTGTTTAGCTACAGATGGTTTTCTACACTACACAATGCTCTCTGTTTAGCTACAGATGGTTTTCTACACTACACAATACTCTCTGTTTAGCTACAGATGGTTTTCTACACTACACAATACTCTCTGTTTAGCTACAGATGGTTTTCTACACTACACAATGCTCTCTGTTTAGCTACAGATGGTTTTCTACACTACACAATACTCTCTGTTTAGCTACAGATGGTTTTCTACACTACACAATACTCTCTGTTTAGCTACAGATGGTTTTCTACACTACACAATGCTCTCTGTTTAGCTACAGATGGTTTTCTACACTACACAATACTCTCTGTTTAGCTACAGATGGTTTTCTACACTACACAATACTCTCTGTTTAGCTACAGATGGTTTTCTACACTACACAATGCTCTCTGTTTAGCTACAGATGGCTTTCTACACTACACAATACTCTCTGTTTAGCTACAGATGGCTTTCTACACTACACAATACTCTCTGTTTAGCTACAGATGGCTTTCTACACTACACAATACTCTCTGTTTAGCTACAGATGGTTTTCTACACTACACAATACTCTCTGTTTAGCTACAGATGGCTTTCTACACTACACAATACTCTCTGTTTAGCTACAGATGGTTTTCTACACTACACAATACTCTCTGTTTAGCTACAGATGGTTTTCTACACTACACAATACTCTCTGTTTAGCTACAGATGGTTTTCTACACTACACAATACTCTCTGTTTAGCTACAGATGGTTTTCTACACTACACAATACTCTCTGTTTAGCTACAGATGGTTTTCTACACTACACAATACTCTCTGTTTAGCTACAGATGGCTTTCTACACTACACAATACTCTCTGTTTAGCTACAGATGGCTTTCTACACTACACAATACTCTCTGTTTAGCTACAGATGGTTTTCTACACTACACAATACTCTCTGTTTAGCTACAGATGGTTTTCTACACTACACAATACTCTCTGTTTAGCTACAGATGGCTTTCTACACTACACAATACTCTCTGTTTAGCTACAGATGGTTTTCTACACTACACAATACTCTCTGTTTAGCTACAGATGGTTTTCTACACTACACAATACTCTCTGTTTAGCTACAGATGGTTTTCTACACTACACAATACTCTCTGTTTAGCTACAGATGGTTTTCTACACTACACAATACTCTCTGTTTAGCTACAGATGGTTTTCTACACTACACAATACTCTCTGTTTAGCTACAGATGGTTTTCTACACTACACAATACTCTCTGTTTAGCTACAGATGGTTTTCTACACTACACAATACTCTCTGTTTAGCTACAGATGGTTTTCTACACTACACAATACTCTCTGTTTAGCTACAGATGGTTTTCTACACTACACAATACTCTCTGTTTAGCTACAGATGGTTTTCTACACTACACAATACTCTCTGTTTAGCTACAGATGGCTTTCTACACTACACAATACTCTCTGTTTAGCTACAGATGGTTTTCTCCACTACACAATACTCTCTGTTTAGCTACAGATGGTTTTCTCCACTACACAATACTCTCTGTTTAGCTACAGATGGTTTTCTACACTACACAATACTCTCTGTTTAGCTACAGATGGTTTTCTACACTACACAATACTCTCTGTTTAGCTACAGATGGTTTTCTACACTACACAATACTCTCTGTTTAGCTACAGATGGCTTTCTACACTACACAATACTCTCTGTTTAGCTACAGATGGTTTTCTACACTACACAATACTCTCTGTTTAGCTACAGATGGTTTTCTGCACTACACAATACTCTCTGTTTAGCTACAGATGGTTTTCTACACTACACAATACTCTCTGTTTAGCTACAGATGGTTTTCTACACTACACAATACTCTCTGTTTAGCTACAGATGGTTTTCTACACTACACAATACTCTCTGTTTAGCTACAGATGGTTTTCTACACTACACAATACTCTCTGTTTAGCTACAGATGGTTTTCTACACTACACAATACTCTCTGTTTAGCTACAGATGGTTTTCTACACTACACAATACTCTCTGTTTAGCTACAGATGGTTTTCTACACTACACAATACTCTCTGTTTAGCTACAGATGGTTTTCTACACTACACAATACTCTCTGTTTAGCTACAGATGGTTTTCTACACTACACAATACTCTCTGTTTAGCTACAGATGGTTTTCTACACTACACAATACTCTCTGTTTAGCTACAGATGGTTTTCTACACTACACAATACTCTCTGTTTAGCTACAGATGGTTTTCTACACTACACAATACTCTCTGTTTAGCTACAGATGGCTTTCTACACTACACAATACTCTCTGTTTAGCTACAGATGGTTTTCTACACTACACAATACTCTCTGTTTAGCTACAGATGGTTTTCTACACTACACAATACTCTCTGTTTAGCTACAGATGGTTTTCTACACTACACAATACTCTCTGTTTAGCTACAGATGGCTTTCTACACTACACAATACTCTCTGTTTAGCTACAGATGGTTTTCTACACTACACAATACTCTCTGTTTAGCTACAGATGGCTTTCTACACTACACAATACTCTCTGTTTAGCTACAGATGGTTTTCTGCACTACACAATACTCTCTGTTTAGCTACAGATGGCTTTCTACACTACACAATAATCTCTGTTTAGCTACAGATGGTTTTCTACACTACACAATACTCTCTGTTTAGCTACAGATGGCTTTCTACACTACACAATACTCTCTGTTTAGCTACAGATGGTTTTCTACACTACACAATACTCTCTGTTTAGCTACAGATGGTTTTCTACACTACACAATACTCTCTGTTTAGCTACAGATGGTTTTCTACACTACACAATGCTCTCTGTTTAGCTACAGATGGTTTTCTACACTACACAATACTCTCTGTTTAGCTACAGATGGTTTTCTACACTACACAATACTCTCTGTTTAGCTACAGATGGTTTTCTACACTACACAATGCTCTCTGTTTAGCTACAGATGGTTTTCTACACTACACAATACTCTCTGTTTAGCTACAGATGGTTTTCTACACTACACAATACTCTCTGTTTAGCTACAGATGGTTTTCTACACTACACAATACTCTCTGTTTAGCTACAGATGGTTTTCTACACTACACAATACTCTCTGTTTAGCTACAGATGGTTTTCTACACTACACAATACTCTCTGTTTAGCTACAGATGGTTTTCTACACTACACAATACTCTCTGTTTGCTACAGATGGTTTTCTACACTACACAATACTCTCTGTTTAGCTACAGATGGTTTTCTACACTACACAATGCTCTCTGTTTAGCTACAGATGGTTTTCTACACTACACAATGCTCTCTGTTTAGCTACAGATGGTTTTCTACACTACACAATACTCTCTGTTTAGCTACAGATGGTTTTCTACACTACACAATACTCTCTGTTTAGCTACAGATGGTTTTCTACACTACACAATACTCTCTGTTTAGCTACAGATGGTTTTCTACACTACACAATACTCTCTGTTTAGCTACAGATGGTTTTCTACACTACACAATACTCTCTGTTTAGCTACAGATGGTTTTCTACACTACACAATACTCTCTGTTTAGCTACAGATGGTTTTCTACACTACACAATACTCTCTGTTTAGCTACAGATGGTTTTCTACACTACACAATACTCTCTGTTTAGCTACAGATGGTTTTCTACACTACACAATACTCTCTGTTTAGCTACAGATGGTTTTCTACACTACACAATACTCTCTGTTTAGCTACAGATGGTTTTCTACACTACACAATACTCTCTGTTTAGCTACAGATGGTTTTCTACACTACACAATACTCTCTGTTTAGCTACAGATGGTTTTCTACACTACACAATACTCTCTGTTTAGCTACAGATGGTTTTCTACACTACACAATACTCTCTGTTTGCTACAGATGGTTTTCTACACTACACAATACTCTCTGTTTGCTACAGATGGTTTTCTACACTACACAATACTCTCTGTTTGCTACAGATGGTTTTCTACACTACACAATACTCTCTGTTTGCTACAGATGGTTTTCTACACTACACAATACTCTCTGTTTAGCTACAGATGGTTTTCTACACTACACAATACTCTCTGTTTAGCTACAGATGGTTTTCTGCGGTCGGCTCGTACCATAATGCAGCGCAGACTTCTCTCTCATTGATGTGGGAATGCCCGACGATGTCGCAAGAGACATCTAACAAAATTACTCTGTTAGAGGAATTGGATTTCTCAATCTTGAATACAAGTAATTGTTAGCACAGGACATTTCAAATGACATTCAGCAATAAAACGACAACAAGCGTTTCTTCTCTGACCTAAAGTCTGCAGCTTGTTAAATTGCAATGCCTGTCATATCTAAGTAACAATCTGAAATACAACTGTTTTTGTCACTATCCATTCACGATATCTTATATCAGTCCTTAACCATTTACGCCTGACACTATCAACGTGTTGCATTGCCACATGTTCTGAGCTTATAGATTTAAATGATTTATACGTGTTGCCTATTACAAGGCCTGTCCAAAACAGAGACACCAGGGTTAATGTCATGGTGTTGTTGTTTACAGGGTGAACTGAGCTTGGTGTTGTTGTTTACAGGGTTAATGTCATGGTGTTGTTGTTTACAGGGTGAACTGAGCTTGAAAGAAATGCAGGACTACAGTATATAAACATGTCAGGAATGAACTCCAGATCTGACTGCATATACTTGCACTGTCGCAGCTTAAGGCTGCTGCTGCAGCTGCAGTTACCCTGCTAGATCAATTCAAATTCAATCTTTGCCCCGTCTTATTTTTCCCACAAGATCACAGGTCTTCTCTTGCATGCCGATCACAAGACTTGATCATAATGGCTCTGTGCTCCCCAGCTCTGCTTTGTGTGTGAGGCTGAGCATTATGCATCCCACACAATCTATCAACCTGATCGCTACCAGAACTGTGGTTGCAGCAGGAGAGGGAGAATCTGGCATGTATAGCGAGCAGAAACAGCCCAGAGCGGAGAAATAACATGTTCGCTGTTTAGTAGACTGAAAACAAGATAGAAAAGATAGGGCAGGACAGTTGTTGTGAGTGAGAGAGAGAAAGATAGGACAGGACAGTTGTTGTGAGTGAGAGAGAGAGAGAGATAGGGCAGGACAGTTGTTGTGAGTGAGAGAGAGAGAAAGATAGGACAGGACAGTTGTTGTGAGAGAGAGAGAGAAAGATAGGACAGGACAGTTGTTGTGAGGGAGAGAGAGAAAGATAGGACAGGACAGTTGTTGTGAGGGAGAGAGAGAAAGATAGGACAGGACAGTTGTTGTGAGGGAGAGAGAGAGAGAGATAGGACAGGACAGTTGTTGTGAGGGAGAGAGAGAGAAAGATAGGACAGGACAGTTGTTGTGAGTGAGAGAGAGAAAGATAGGACAGGACAGTTGTTGTGAGTGAGAGAGAGAGAGATAGGGCAGGACAGTTGTTGTGAGTGAGAGAGAGAGAGAGAGAGATAGGACAGGACAGTTGTTGTGAGTGAGAGAGAGAGAGATAGGGCAGGACAGTTGTTGTGAGTGAGAGAGAGAGAGGTAGGGCAGGACAGTTGTTGTGAGTGAGAGAGAGAAAGATAGGACAGGACAGTTGTTGTGAGGGAGAGAGAGAAAGATAGGACAGGACAGTTGTTGTGAGTGAGAGAGAGAGAGAAAGATAGGACAGGACAGTTGTTGTGAGTGAGAGAGAGAGATAGGGCAGGACAGTTGTTGTGAGGGATAGAGAGAGAGATAGGACAGGACAGTTGTTGTGAGTGAGAGAGAGAGAGAGAGATAGGGCAGGACAGTTGTTGTGAGTGAGAGAGAGAGATAGGACAGGACAGTTGTTGTGAGGGAGAGAGAGAGAGATAGGGCAGGACAGTTGTTGTGAGTGAGAGAGAGAGAGATAGGGCAGGACAGTTGTTGTGAGTGAGAGAGAGAGAGAGATAGGGCAGGACAGTTGTTGTGAGTGAGAGAGAGAGAGATAGGGCAGGACAGTTGTTGTGAGTGAGAGAGAGAGAGAGAGATAGGGCAGGACAGTTGTTGTGAGTGAGAGAGAGAGATAGGACAGGACAGTTGTTGTGAGGGAGAGAGAGAGAGATAGGGCAGGACAGTTGTTGTGAGTGAGAGAGAGAGAGATAGGGCAGGACAGTTGTTGTGAGTGAGAGAGAGAGATAGGACAGGACAGTTGTTGTGAGGGAGAGAGAGAGAGATAGGGCAGGACAGTTGTTGTGAGTGAGAGAGAGAGAAAGATAGGACAGGACAGTTGTTGTGAGTGAGAGAGAGAGATAGGGCAGGACAGTTGTTGTGAGGGAGAGAGAGAAAGATAGGACAGGACAGTTGTTGTGAGTGAGAGAGAGAGATAGGGCAGGACAGTTGTTGTGAGTGAGAGAGAGAAAGATAGGACAGGACAGTTGTTGTGAGTGAGAGAGAGAGATAGGGCAGGACAGTTGTTGTGAGTGAGAGAGAGGCCACTCATAAGGACAGATAGGAGAATTGCCTTCTTCTTCTCCTAAGGTGGATCCGGCTGTGTTTGTTTGCCTTATCTGTGCAGAGTGCTGTTTTATGACGGTGTTCGATAAGGGCTTTTTATCCCTCTAAGACCCATCGTTGCTTTTTAGCAACAATTTTTATTTATTTAATTACATTTTTTTTCTGTTCTTTTTTCACCTAAACGTCATCAGTGATGTTCATTGCAATGCCATTTCAATGCCATTGGTCATGATATTTGCATAAAAATACCCCCCACAGAGGCTGAAATTCACACAAATAAAAAATGTCTGGACTCTGTGCAATTTTGAACATTTTTTAACCTAAGACTTTTGACCTTTACCCTAATAAAAGTAGGTAAAATAATTGTAATATATGTTTTTTTTTGTAATCATTAGAATGTCTAGAACATGTTTTATTCATTATTGTGAAAGATATCCCCAAAATGTAAATTATTAATTTATTATATTATTATATAATGATTATACATTTTTCATCAAACTTTATTTTTTGTATTTTTTTTAACATATCTTTTAGTCTCAGTCCTAGTAGTACAAAGTAGTAGTAAGGTTGAAATCTATTTTTTGCAAGTATAAATTAATGCGGGTGTTAGAGGGCTTTAAGCCTCTGTGTGGAGTCACTGGTCTTCGCCCAACACCTCACCTGACTCAGACGGCAGTGCTGAAGAAGCACTGAGATTTATTTTCACCGCCATTATTACCGCCATACTGTAGTGAAAGTGAACGTCCTGCCGTCTAAACGTTTTGTGAGTAAAAGTACAAAAGTATTGGCATCAGAATATACTAAAAGTATGAAAGTTAACGTACTCACAATGCATCACTTCGCAATGCAACACGTCAACTTGTAGACGAGCTATATTCAAATAGCCAAAATACTGTATGCATACTGTACAATATTGAATGAGTAATGTAGGTTTTGTGTTAATTATTGTATTGCCGGCTAGCAGTTAGTACCCAGTGCCACCATACCCGTTCACTTTAATATTTGGAGTTTGCCTTATTTTAAACCTGTCTGCCATCAGGGTGCATAAGTGTAAGTAATAGTGTACAGCACACTTTAATCCCACTGAATTTGTCAGCTGAATGAAAGCAGTTTATGAGATACAGAATGAATTGACATGAGTGACATGAGTGTCATCTCATGATTTGGCATTTTTCTATGAAATGGGAGACAGCCTAGTTTAACCACTTTGAACCTGGTGTCCCTATTTTAGGCAAGCTTTTTTTCAAACATAAAAAACAAAGTTAAAATAGTACATGAGCTTATAGATAGATCAATCATTTTCACCACACGATACGCGTCATAGCGTCGTATGGTATCATGGTATGATAAAGTATAAAATGGGGAGTAGGTGGTTCCAGCTTGAAGCTGAAGTTGAAGTTAAATCTCCTTCTGTAACTGGAGAATGCCCTTAGCTGTTCCTGGAGGCTGAGCAGCCTGAAAGGTCATTTCCACATTGCCTTATCTGTCTCAAATTGTGTGCATACTGCGTCTGACTGAGCAGAACCGCCAACAATAACATGGCGGCCATTTTATGATCTGCTGTTAGTATTCAATCAGTTGCATATGGAGTTTTGTTTCCGCTTTAGTGCGTACAATTTATTAACCTCTGAATCTAAACGAGGAACAATCTTATTTGCTGATTGGCTGATTTCATGCCTGGTTTATACAGTAATTGCTATAATGGGGAAAAACAAGAGAAGAGAGAGAGAGGGGAACGAGAAGAGAGAGAGAGAGAGATACATGAGAAACATGGACCTACAGTAAATGGGTTTTATTTGATTACATCAGTCATTTTAAACCCTGAGTTTGATATACATTAGTCCACAGACCCCCATTTGATTCATTTGTTTTAATTGGCACCCCAAACTACGCAGTAAAATCATATATGAATTTATCTCTGAGAGGATCCATTTGTACTCTCACTGAGTTACAAACCTGTTATTATAACTTATAAGGGTCCATTTGTTCATATCCATCCTTTAGCTAGGGGCCCCTTGGAACCCCCTCAAGGACCCCTGGCGGTCCACAGACCCCATCCTTTAGCTAGGGGCCCCTTGGAACCCCCTCAAGGACCCCTGGCGGTCCACAGACCCCATCCTTTAGCTAGGGGCCCCTTGGAACCCCCTCAAGGACCCCTGGTGGTCCACGGACCCCATCCTTTAGCTAGGGGCCCCTTGGAACCCCCTCAAGGACCCCTGGCGGTCCACAGACCCCATCTTAACCCATTCTGAACGGGAACCCATTTTGGTGTCAGCATCATGTTATGCTTTAGCTATTGAAAAATAGCAGATCTACAAGCTCATAGCGCGCCACCGAGTGGCGCGCTACGAGCTTGTAGGTCTGCTATTTTTGAAAAATCGAAGACACTTTTAGAATCTGATCTCAGGTCAGAATGGGTTAATAATGAAACTGTCAGGATGTAATAGACATTTTTAGAATCTGATCTCAGGTCAGAATGGGTTAAGAACCACTGGTTTAGATTGCGTGTAATGTGTCTCGTCTCGTCCGTTCATCTGGTTGTTTAAGAATACTTGGTTTGACGGACAGGGTGCTTATTGTTTAATCATCCAGAAGACGCATTCAAGCCCAGCTCTTTGGAGGCCAAAAAACTCACATCCTGATGCATCCCCTCATTTGTATCAGAAGTTCTAAATCCCAGTCATATTTAATAAAGTGTTCCATATTAATCGTATATATATCCCTCGTGGATTCCATGTGGGTTTCAGCTCTCTTCCTTTATAAACAATGTCTAAGTAATGTATATACTGTAATGCGATGGAGTATACTGTCCATTCACAGTGAAATCCTATCCATTAGTACTGTAACTTTGACAGAGTACGCAGTCTACCATTTGGTTACATTCAGTGATGTAATGGTGATTTTTATTCCCGGTGGTACAGTGTTTTAATAACGTCACGTGCACGCCTACATGTGCGCACGGAACAGCTGATATATGCTACGACCAAAACACCACTGGTTACATTTGTGCACTGTCAGAGTTAACACTGTCAGAGTTAACACTGTCAGAGTTAACACTGTCAGAGTTAACACTGTCAGAGTTAACACTAGCATGTCTAAGTCTAAGTGCAAGTTCCCCTTCAATGACTTTTCCTAAATATTCGATTCAAATCATCTCTGTTTTGTAAATATGATTTTAGACATAATTGCGAACGCAGTGAGCACTAACTATGAGACCCTGCAGATCATGTGTGTGTGTGTCTGTCCCGCTGTGACACCACCCGCCCGCCACCAGAGGGCGCAGCTGTAGCACACACACACACACACACACACGCACACGCACACGCACACACACACAGCTGTGTTCGCTTCCCGCGTTTGCGCGTCTTACTTGTTATACCTACTATGTCTGAACGTTTTCGCCAAAATGACCCTTTCTCCCCCCGCAAGCAGTGAAGTTCACACCTCCCGACAGTTGGAGACGGGCATTGTTCAAGCTAATGGGTCATTTGCATTTCAACTGCCAACGCCTGCATTCCAACTAATTCAATCGTATATATTTGGCTGGTTAACTTGGAATTTGTTTACTATGTTGATAAGATATTATAAGATATATATATATAAGATAGAGATTGGAATAGGAATAAAATGATTATCATCCATGATGAGGGATGTTATTGAATGGTCGGTTTGACCCTGACCGACCTTTCCTTTCCTTGGAGTGAGAATGCTTGCCGAAGCGATTCCAAATAAAAATGAGAGTGTTTGAAATCATTCCAACCCGATAGACCTACAGAACCTCTGGATGTTCTGTCAGTCAACCCGATAGACCTACCGAACCTCTGGATGTTCTGTCCGTCCTCCTCTGTCTGTAAACGTTTCTGAACTGATCTGCACGCACTCACGCACGGCGCTCTGCTTTCTTCACTCACGCACGGCGCTCTGCTTTCTTCTCTCTCTCCCCCTCTCGCGGAGGCATGTAAAGGTTCATGAATCCAAGTAACTGCCGGTGAGGTATGCGGAAGTGCATTTTAGATAACGCTGTAGCACTATTTGTGGTGGTGATGGTAGGTCACATGACTTGACCTATCCTATGGTATATAAACCGGGCTGCTATAAACCTGCTGCTGTGGTGAGATGTGGACCTCTGGCGCTGGCACAATCAATCAAATATATATTAACCCATTCTGACCTGAGATCAGATTCATACGAGGTTTCCACTGGACACACACTGGTCTGATTAACCCATTCTGACCTGAGATCAGATTCTAAAAATGTCAGTCGTTCTTTGATTTTTCAAAAATAGCAGACCTACAAGCTCGTAGCGCGCCACTCGGTGGCGCGCTATGAGCTTGTAGATCTGCTATTTTTCAATGGCTAAAGCATAACATGATGTTTCCCACTCTATATCAAAATGAGCCCTTTATGCATACACGTGTAGCCTATAATGTTTCCCCCTCTATATCAAAATGACAAAATGACAATATATAACTCTAATGTGGTATTTGGTCTGACTCTGAGCAACGTGCCTGGCTCTGCCTGTTACAATAACGTGTGGTATTTTATTGGCTCAAAGTGTTTCATCCATTACCAAACTGTGCTCCTAACCGAGCTGACGCAGGCAACCCCAACGGCCAGTATTGTATTTGTTATTTGGTCTAAAAGGATTTATATATAATATAATCCGTTAATCACACAATCAAAGACCAAATCATTTGCAGGCAGCTGCACGTCAATGACCTCGCGCTGCGCAAAAGGGTAGCCTGTTCAATACAGCGCTCACACACCGTCACTATGATTACAGTTTGGTGAACTGAAAAGGAAAAGATAAAATAAGTGGAGTTGTCCTGTCGAGTTGAAACGCTGCGTTGAATTAGTTGGAACGTAACGTTTAGATTCAGGAGACGACGGCAAGTCGTCAACCCCCCCCGCCGAGGGCGGGAAAGGTGTGAAGAGCATCAGAAGAGATGCAGGGAGAGAGAGGCCAAAAACAGAAGAGATGCAGGGAGAGAGAGGCCAAACACAGAAGAGATGCAGGGAGAGAGAGGCCAAAAACAGAAGAGATGCAGGGAGAGAGAGGCCAAAAACAGAAGAGATGCAGGGAGAGAGAGGCCAGAAACAGAAGAGATGCAGGGAGAGAGAGGCCAAACACAGAAGAGATGCAGGGAGAGAGAGGCCAGAAACAGAAGAGATGCAGGGAGAGAGAGGCCAGAAACACAGAAGAGATGCAGGGAGAGAGAGGCCAGAAACACAGAAGAGATGCAGGGCGAGAGAGGCCAGAAACACAGAAGAGATGCAGGGAGAGAGAGGCCAGAAACACAGAAGAGATGCAGGGAGAGAGAGGCCAGACACAGAAGAGATGCAGGGAGAGAGAGGCCAGAAACACAGAAGAGATGCAGGGAGAGAGAGGCCAAAAACAGAAGAGATGCAGGGCGAGAGAGGCCAGAAACAGAAGAGATGCAGGGAGAGAGAGGCCAAACACAGAAGAGATGCAGGGAGAGAGAGGCCAGAAACAGAAGAGATGCAGGGAGAGAGAGGCCAAACACAGAAGAGATGCAGGGAGAGAGAGGCCAGACACAGAAGAGATGCAGGGAGAGAGAGGCCAGAAACAGAAGAGATGCAGGGCGAGAGAGGCCAGAAACAGAAGAGATGCAGGGCGAGAGAGGCCAGAAACAGAAGAGATGCAGGGAGAGAGAGGCCAGAAACAGAAGAGATGCAGGGAGAGAGAGGCCAGAAACAGAAGAGATGCAGGGAGAGAGAGGCCAAACACAGAAGAGATGCAGGGAGAGAGAGGCCAAACACAGAAGAGATGCAGGGAGAGAGAGGCCAAACACAGAAGAGATGCAGGGAGAGAGAGGCCAAAAACAGAAGAGATGCAGGGAGAGAGAGGCCAAACACAGAAGAGATGCAGGGAGAGAGAGGCCAAACACAGAAGAGATGCAGGGAGAGAGAGGCCAAAAACAGAAGAGATGCAGGGAGAGAGAGGCCAAAAACAGAAGAGATGCAGGGAGAGAGAGGCCAAAAACAGAAGAGATGCAGGGAGAGAGAGGCCAAACACAGAAGATATGCAGGGAGAGAGAGGCCAGAAACAGAAGAGATGCAGGGAGAGAGAGGCCAAACACAGAAGAGATGCAGGGAGAGAGAGGCCAAAAACAGAAGAGATGCAGGGAGAGAGAGGCCAAACACAGAAGAGATGCAGGGAGAGAGAGGCCAAACACAGAAGAGATGCAGGGAGAGAGAGGCCAAAAACAGAAGAGATGCAGGGAGAGAGAGGCCAAACACAGAAGAGATGCAGGGAGAGAGAGGCCAAACACAGAAGAGATGCAGGGAGAGAGAGGCCAAAAACAGAAGAGATGCAGGGAGAGAGAGGCCAAAAACAGAAGAGATGCAGGGAGAGAGAGGCCAGAAACAGAAGAGATGCAGGGAGAGAGAGGCCAAAAACAGAAGAGATGCAGGGAGAGAGAGGCCAAAAACAGAAGAGATGCAGGGAGAGAGAGGCCAAAAACAGAAGAGATGCAGGGAGAGAGAGGCCAAAAACAGAAGAGATGCAGGGAGAGAGAGGCCAAACACAGAAGAGATGCAGGGAGAGAGAGGCCAAACACAGAAGAGATGCAGGGAGAGAGAGGCCAAAAACAGAAGAGATGCAGGGAGAGAGAGGCCAAAAACAGAAGAGATGCAGGGAGAGAGAGGCCAGAAACAGAAGAGATGCAGGGAGAGAGAGGCCAAAAACAGGAGAGATGCAGGGAGAGAGAGGCCAAACACAGAAGAGATGCAGGGAGAGAGAGGCCAAACACAGAAGAGATGCAGGGAGAGAGAGGCCAAAAACAGAAGAGATGCAGGGAGAGAGAGGCCAAAAACAGAAGAGATGCAGGGAGAGAGAGGCCAAAAACAGAAGAGATGCAGGGAGAGAGAGGCCAAAAACAGAAGAGATGCAGGGAGAGAGAGGCCAAAAACAGAAGAGATGCAGGGAGAGAGAGGCCAGAAACAGAAAAGATGCAGGGAGAGAGAGGCCAAAAACAGGAGAGATGCAGGGAGAGAGAGGCCAAACACAGAAGAGATGCAGGGAGAGAGAGGCCAGAAACAGAAGAGATGCAGGGAGAGAGAGGCCAAAAACAGAAGAGATGCAGGGAGAGAGAGGCCAAAAAAACACGCTCATCCTGACCTTTCAGCCCTCAGAGTAGTATAGGTAAGGTTATGACATGCTAGTGTTAAAGGTATATTCAGTGATTTCACTTAATTCAAATATCACTTATTTTTTTGTTTTGTTGTGATAATCCTCCCTACTATAGAGTGTGCTGGCCATATAAGGAGTTCCTCCCTGTCCCCAGTTAACCCCTGGGGGTCAAAAAACCTTAGGTTTCGTTTTTGACTCTCTATCCTGATTGGACGAAAGGCTGGGTCCCAAGGCAAAAACGAAACCTAAGGTTTTTTGAGTGAAATCACTGAATATACCTTTAAAGGGGGTGTAAATGATACTTTTTGCTTTTACTGTAGCTTTATATTCATATATCTCATATCTTTATATTCATATTCACTCTCCTTTTGCTTATACTGCAGCATCACTCCCAATCCTCCACCGTAGTCTGAAAACCCACCTTTTCAGACTCCATCACGGCCCATAGCACTTACCCTACCCCCTTAGATAGCATTTCTGTAGACTTAGATAGCATCTGATACAGACTTATAGCATGTTATGTAGACAGCACTATAATTGCATTGTATGTAGTCATAGCACGCCATAGTGCATATGTATAGCATAGTAGTATATATGTATAGTTTATATGTATAGCTTCATTATATAGATATCCCACTGTTACTTTCTTAGCTTACGCATGTTTTATGATAAATGCTTTTATGTGATGTATTCCCATGCTTTTGTTCTTGATTATTGTAAGTCGCTCTGGATTAAGAGCGTCTGCTAAATGCCTAAATTGTAAATTGTAAATACTGTAGCTTCATATTCAGTCATTGCAGCGTTCAGTTCAGTAACGGGTCTCCCTGTCTCTCCAGCTCTTTAGTTAACAGAAAAGGAATTCAGGTCGGAATACCAATTCTATCCCATCAGCAGAGAGAAGGATATAGGAATGATTCTATCAGAATAGAGCTTTTAACCTTTTAACAAAAAAAGCATATAATTTACACCACTTTTAAATTAACTCTGAGCTTTTTTTCACTGCACAGAGCGTAACTGGAGCGAATTTAAATTCCTCTAACACCTCCACTAAACTTCCCTTCTCTCCAAACTGACCCCTGAGAGTCCTGAGTGAGGGAGAGGCCACGGGGGTCACAGGGTAGGATGTCCCGTCTGTCCGTCAAACAACCAACAGGCTCATGGTGTTCTAAAAAGGGAGGGGTGAGTCTGTCAGTCAGTAAAGGTTGTAAAAGGGCTATGGATTACACAGACAGACAGTAATCTATAGGCCTGTCAGCCTGTCGGTCAGTTTGACCTTGGGCAGCACTGCGTTTAATTGCAGTGTAGAATGGGAGCGCAGAGCCCGCCCACGCTAGACTATTCACATTACCCATCAGAGGTGTAAATGGCTGCCAACATGTTTCATCTTGAATGACACATTTTCTTCTCAAAGCACATATTTGCCCCGTTGGAATGTAAATGGGAGTTTTAGCCTGCAATTATTCCCAATGAAGCGCCCTCATTTGAAAGGAATTCGGCCCATTTAAGTTTGAAGGGTTTCTGTAACGTGCTATAACCTCCTTGTTTCGCAAGAGGATAGATACATAAACATTAAACAATCATACGTCCATAACTTTGGGGGGCCATGAGGCGTTTAGTTAGAGTAGGAAAACATTTTAACCCATTCTGACCTGAGATCAGATTCATACGAGGTTTCCACTGGACACACACTGGTCTGATTAACCCATTCTGACCTGAGATCAGATTCTAAAAAAATGTCAGTCGTTCTTCGATTTTTCAAAAATAGCAGACCTACAAGCTCTTATCGCGCCACTACGGTCTACTGAGGTTTTTTTGTGAGATTTATTTTTAATTGTGGCGTAGCTCTTTCCTCGCATGCACCGATGAGAGAGACGATCTGACAACCTCGTCAAATTCAGAAAGAATATTCTGCATTATTTTAGAAACCTTTTTCATCTTAATGCCATCTAGGTGAAAATATCCAAAAGAAATTCACAATACCTTTTCAAAACTAAAGGCCCATCACCAACATATCGTACATCGTCCTAAAACAGAGCTAAGTCCAGACCTTGACACTGGATAGGAGGGAGTGGAGAGACGGGGGCGAGTCTTTCAAATCTTTCAAAATCTGAAAATAGCAACACTACAAGCTCTCACGCTCTAGGTCGCAATGCGACGTGTTGTGAGCGACCTAGATCAACTATTCTTTACTACGTTTGTGCGACACCATCGTACGACACAGTATTAAATAGGGGCATCATTGTATAAACTTTTTTATGTAACATGAGTCTACAATTAAAGTGTAATTAGTGCCAGACTTTTACGGCAGTTTCCAACTGTGACTGGATTTGTACATTTCATCCCCGCCCCTCTCCATTTCCAAAATTCCAACCCATTCCCACTGTCTGCATTCCTCTATGCCAGCCCCCCCCCCCCCCCCCCCCCCCCTACACTTCCATTCCCTCTGTTCCCATTATCACTGCCTCCATCGCGGGAATGGCCTTCCTCCTTGACTGACAGTCCTCCTCCTCTCCTCTCCTCTCTTCTCCCTTCATGCCCAACGGGCAGACAGCACATTATCAACCTCCAGGAGAGGCCTGTCACTCACTGCAGTCAGGCGTCTAATGCTCTCCCTGCCTTCTCCCCCTGGACTCCTGCTGCATTCCACTCAATGTCTGGATCAAATATGTTTGTTAATGTGCATGTGTACCACCAAAAAAAAAGAGAGAATCTAATTTGGTATAATGTGAAGTTCCATTAGAGCCGACTTGTGGTTTAAATCACTGGCACTGGTCACATATTACTATACTTGTGAGGGCCAAATGTCCCCTCAACTATAGTTTGATAAATAAACAGTGGGAGGACAATTTCCCTTTACGTCACTTGAAGGGAGGGGGGGGGGGGTAAACAAAAGCAGTAGGACGCTGCATGCAAGGCTCTCTGAGGGCTCATCAGCAGCCCCTGATCTGAGAAGCACTTTTGTCCACAGCATGAAATCCTGCAGGCTAGTGCATTAATCCATTCTGACCTGAGATCAGATTCTAAAAATGTCTGTTTGAAAATGACAGTTTTGCCCAGGCCGTGGCGTAACGGTCTGGGCACCGGACTGGTAATCCAGTCGCAGTGTGCCGCGGGTTCGACTCCCGAGCCCGACACGGCCTTTACTGCATGTCATCCCCCCATCTCTCTCCCGTTTCCTGTCAGCCTACTGTCTGTCCCTTCAAAAATCAATAAAAAGGCGTAAGCCAGAAAAAAAAAAAAGAAAATGACAGTTTTCTGAAAAAGCTATGTTTCTAGGTCAGTCGTTTTTCGATTTTTTTCAAAAATAGCAGATCTACAAGCTTGTAGTAGGTCTGCTATTTTTCAATAGCTAAAGCATAACATGATGCTATAACACCAAAAGGGGTTCCCGCCCAAAGTGCATTAAGAGCCTAGTGGAGTACGAACAGAGAGAATCAGACATATAGCCGATATGAATCTATGACGGAGTGTTTTGCACAGTATGTTAGCAGCCTTTAGTATTGGCTTTTTTGACATTTGTTACATTTCATATACAAGCACACAAGTAAAAAAATGTTTGGCTTCAGTTCTTTGCCATTCTAGACTAACTATATCAATGGTTAATAACCTATAAATACATTGGGTCTGTACTGTACTGTACTTGCCCCCCTTCTTTTTCCCTGTGCAAAAAAACGTCTTTGCTGTTTTTGCTGAATGTTTGCCTTTGTCTGACTTCATGGATCATGTGGTTAAAGTAGTTCAGAATAACAAGTAGAAAGATAAAGAAATAGTTACCAAGTATCTAGTATTGTGAAGGTCCTCTGCGCATGGGTCCTACTTCTAAATATTGAACCCAAACCCATGAACCCAAACCTGGGAGAGACTTGAGAAAATGCAGCTCATTAAAGGGACACTTCACCCTTTTTGCAAAAACATATATGTTAATGACGTTTAGAAGCTTTAGATCACTTTCCTGGGGGTATTTATGTGTGTAATATGTGGTTTTAGATATTTTAGATTGTAGCAGTGGGCCTGTTGTCTCTGATGTCATGGACACTGGTCTCACTACCTTCCTGGACTACAATTCCCATAATTATTTGGTGCACTGCTCCTCCTTGCGGATAGGGGGAGAGCTGTCTTACTGAGACAACATGTAGTCCAGGAAGGAAGGTGAGCCCAGTGTCCATGACATCAGAGACACCGGGCTCACCGCTACAATCTAAAATATCTAAAACCACATATTACACACATAAAGACCCCCAGGAAAGTGATCTAAAGCTTCTAAACGTCATTACCATATATTTTTTTGCAAAAAGGGTGAAGTGTCCCTTTAAGTGCTGGAGCTTGTTAGGCTCAAACTCCCAACACTTTCTGTTTCACATTACAGGGAGGGTCAAGGGTCAAGCATAACACTGAGCCTGCTCTCTACTGTAATACATAACACTGAGCCTGCTCTCTACTGGAACAATAACAGCTCAGAGGTACACTGTAACACTGAGCCTGCTCTCTACTGGAACAATAACAGCTCAGAGGTACACTGTAACACTGAGCCTGCTCTCTACTGGAACAATAACAGCTCAGAGGTACACTGTAACACTGAGCCTGCTCTCTACTGGAACAATAACAGCTCAGAGGTACACTGTAACACTGAGCCTGCTCTCTACTGGAACAATAACAGCTCAGAGGTACACTGTAACACTGAGCCTGCTCTCTACTGGAACAATAACAGCTCAGAGGTACACTGTAACACTGAGCCTGCTCTCTACTGGAACAATAACAGCTCAGAGGTACACTGTAACACTGAGCCTGCTCTCTACTGGAACAATAACAGCTCAGAGGTACACTGTAACACTGAGCCTGCTCTCTACTGGAACAATAACAGCTCAGAGGTACACTGTAACACTGAGCCTGCTCTCTACTGGAACAATAACAGCTCAGAGGTACACTGTAACACTGAGCCTGCTCTCTACTGGAACAATAACAGCTCAGAGGTACACTGTAACACTGAGCCTGCTCTCTACTGGAACAATAACAGCTCAGAGGTACACTGTAACACTGAGCCTGCTCTCTACTGGAACAATAACAGCTCAGAGGTACACTGTAACACTGAGCCTGCTCTCTACTGGAACAATAACAGCTCAGAGGTACACTGTAACACTGAGCCTGCTCTCTACTGGAACAATAACAGCTCAGAGGTACACTGTAACACTGAGCCTGCTCTCTACTGGAACAATAACAGCTCAGAGGTACACTGTAACACTGAGCCTGCTCTCTACTGGAACAATAACAGCTCAGAGGTACACTGTAACACTGAGCCTGCTCTCTACTGGAACAATAACAGCTCAGAGGTACACTGTAATAACTTGTCGGGGGGTGTACTGTATGTGTGTACTGTATGTGTGCACTAGTGTTTTTGTTTTACAATTTACTCGGTTGGGGAATCCTGTCTTGGTCGTTCTGTTCTTAGCCAAGGCTGTGGTTGCAAAGTTTAACAGACGCAGGCAGGGGTTTGTGCTCGATGTGTAACTATGCCCAATATCCTGCGTCTCCAGGTCAATGCCATATTGATCTGTTGGTCTACCGGTGTACAGTCTGCCACTAATGGAATGGCATGCTAGACGAATGGTATGTTTGATCTGTTTGCAATGGGCCTCTCTTGAGGGAATGTGTTTTCCTAGGGCACTTGAACCCACCATGTCCATGGAGGCATCAATCAGCCCGCGGCTCACAGTGGTGACTAATCCAACAAAGTCAGATATTCCGTATAATGGCACATGAACCAATCGGCACATGTATTTATATGGTCCATGCAATGCTTCGCTCTGTGACATATTTGTCGTAGATCGTGAGATGCATCAAGAACAAGTCATAAATCACACCACAGATTTCTCTCGCCAGTGGCCACAGGAAAACACAGCTTCGCCACAGTGGGAATGAGGTTTAGTTGAGTGACATTAGTTTAAAAAAGCATTATGAAAGTACCTGGCACATAATATGTATGATCCATCCATGCAATGCTTAGTTCTGTAACATATTGCTATAGATTGTAAGATGCATCAGGAAAGAAAAAAAAATCTCTCTCACGCCACAAGAAAACACAGCTCTGCCTCAGTGGGAATGAGGTTTAGTTGAGTGGCACTCCTTTTAACCCATTCTGGGCGGGCACCCATTTTGGTGTCAGCATCATGTTATGCTTTAGCTATTGAAAAATAGCAGATCTACAAGCTCATATCGCGCCACCGAGTGGCGCGATATGAGCTTGTAGGTCTGCTATTTTTGAAAAATCGAAGAACGACTGACATTTTTAGAATCTGATCTCGGGTCAGAATGGGTCAATCAGACCAGTGTGTGTCCAGTGGAAACCTCGTATGAATCTGATCTCGGGTCAGAATGGGTTAATCAGACCAGTGTGTGTCCAGTGGAAACCTCGTATGAATCTGATCTCAGGTCAGAATGGGTTAAAAATCGCAATTTCATATTTCTCATGGTGGTTGATTCGGGGGGTGTGGGCTTGTATGAGTGGAACATCGATGTCTCACAGCTACGCATGCCTTTGTGGTGAAGCTTCCATCTGCAGCGAACAGAACACAAAGACTGTCAGCTGGATGAGCAGAGCAGGCAGTCGCCACGGGCCTCGCAGACGCAGAATGATGTACCCCCCCCATCTTTAAGACCACGCCACGCTGCTCTGCGACCCGCTGCATCACCCCTTTTCATCTGTTTGTCTATTGCCTGTCACATGGCATTAGTGCAGTGCAGGGGGCCGGGCCAGGGAGTCCCTGTTGACACATACCTGGTCCGGTCAGGGAGGGGAGGGGGCTGACCCTGCGCTTTGTGGAGCACAGGCCATGGTGGCACGCTGCAGACCGCGAGGGGGACAGCTGGTTCCCTCAGCGCTCTGCCCCATTAGTGACTTGTTGTCTGATAACCCCTCCAGACTCCGTTGACCCTGTTGACCCCGTAGCTAGAGGCTAACCGGCTTGGCTGGTCATGCTAATCGGACAGGGGGTCAGGGGTCAGGGCCATTCACTGTCTGTTTAATATTCACATCACAGACTACTAACAGGCCACCTCTCTTCTCATGTCCAACATGACAGCACAGAGCATAATTATGGAAAGCACATTTGAAGCAATATGTGGCTGTTGTTAAAGGCCAACTTATACTTTGTCGTATGATTGGTGTAGCTGGCCAAACATTATTTATAACCAACGCGTTGTGAGCTTGTAGACCAGACATTTTCCGTGCGCTCTACATCGTGAGAAGGAGCATACCTTAAGCATGACTGGGGGCTCTACCGTCCACCCATCCCTCCCAGTTTATGAGTGAACCATAAATCTACAGTTCTAAAGTGTAAAGTGGCTCAGGAGACAGAGCAACCACCTGGGAGCCCCAACACTCCTGGTTCCATTCCAGGCTCCTCCTTGCCAGTGTCCTTGAGCATGAAACTGAACCCATGATGCTTCCGATGAGCAGGTTGGTGCCTTGCATGGTGCGTGTCACTGCATTGTAGCACATTGTGTTAAGTTGTGGTGTGCGTGTGACTGGGTGAATATGACGTACTGGAGGGGGCACGGTGGCACAGTTGGTAGTGCTGTCGCCTCACAGCTAGAAGGTCCTGGGTTCGATTCCCGCTCGGGGCGCTGTGGGTGCTGGCGGCGTGTTTCCTCCTCCGCGTCATCAGTGCCCATACCCGAAGGCGGGGTTGGCGAAAGGGCCTTTCTGTATGGAGTTTGCATGTTCTCCCCGTGTCCCCTAGGGTAGGTACCCTCACATGTTCTCCCCGTGTCCCCTAGGGTAGGTACCCTCACATGTTCTCCCCGTGTCCCCTAGGGTAGGTACCCTCACAAAAAACATGCAGTAATCCTGGTCTCTAAACTGCCTCCCCCTGGCCAGCCGGGGCGCCTGATGGAGGGAAAGGAACTGGTTGGAACTGGTTCCTTCCACGCGCTACGTCCAACCAGGGAAACTCCCCCCTGTCAGGTGTAAAGGAGCAACTTGGACACTCAGGCATGAAGGAAGCATGAGTTAAGTTTGTTGCTCTCCCCTTGTACCCCATATATGGGGACTAGGTTGCTCTCCCCTTGTCCCCCATATATGGGGACTAGGTTGCTCTCCCCTTGTCCCCCATATATGGGGACTAGGTTGGTCTCCCCTTGTCCCTCATATATGGGGACTAGGTTGGTCTCCCCTTGTCCCCCATATATGGGGACTAGGTTGGTCTCCCCTTGTCCCCCATATATGGGGACTAGGTTGGTCTCCCCTTGTCCCTCATATATGGGGACTAGGTTGGTCTCCCCTTGTCCCCCATATATGGGGACTAGGTTGGTCTCCCCTTGTCCCCTATATATGGGGACTAGGTTGGTCTCCCCTTGTCCCTCATATATGGGGACTAGGTTGGTCTCCCCTTGTCCCCCATATATGGGGACTAGGTTGGTGGAGGGTGTGTAGAGCCCAGGATCACATTAGATGATGAGGCGTTATCTCATGCTGCGTGCTACAGAAACGCAGTGAGGTCATGATGACGCGTTATCTCATGCTGCGTGCTACAGAAACGCAGTGAGGTCATGATGACGCGTTATCTCATGCTGCGTGCTACAGAAACGCAGTGAGGGCGTGATGACGCGTTATCTCATGCTGCGTGCTACAGAAACGCAGTGAGGTCATGATGACGCGTTATCTCATGCTGCGTGCTACAGAAACGCAGTGAGGGTCATGATGAGGCGTTATCTCATGCTGCGTGCTACAGAAACGCAGTGAGGGCGTGATGAGGCGTTATCTCATGCTGCGTGCTACAGAAACGCAGTGAGGGCGTGATGACGCGTTATCTCATGCTGCGTGCTACAGAAACACAGTGAGGGCGTGATGACGCGTTATCTCATGCTGCGTGCTACAGAAACGCAGTGAGGGCGTGATGACGCGTTATCTCATGCTGCGTGCTACAGAAACGCAGTGAGGGCGTGATGACGCGTTATCTCATGCTGCGTGCTACAGAAACGCAGTGAGGGCGTGATGACGCGTTATCTCATGCTGCGTGCTACAGAAACGCAGTGAGGGCGTGATGACGCGTTATCTCATGCTGCGTGCTACAGAAACGCAGTGAGGGCGCGATGACGCGTTATCTCATGCTGCGTGCTACAGAAACGCAGTGAGGGCGTGATGACGCGTTATCTCATGCTGCGTGCTACAGAAACGCAGTGAGGGCGTGATGACGCGTTATCTCATGCTGCGTGCTACAGAAACGCAGTGAGGGGCGTGATGACGCGTTATCTCATGCTGCGTGCTACAGAAACGCAGTGAGGGCGTGATGACGCGTTATCTCGACGGGACGGTTGGTATGCAGACGGCCGAGTGAAGAGGATGCTTTGCAGGATCCGACAGGCCGATGGAAAAGGGAAAAGGCGTTAAAGGAAGCAGGGAGATAAATCTGAGGAGGCATTAACCCATTTTGGGCGCGGACCCCTTTTGGTGTTAGCATTATGCTATGCTTTAGCTATTGAAAAATAGCAGATCTACAAGCTCATATCGCGCCACCGAGTGGCGCGCTACGAGCTTGTAGGTCTGCTATTTTTGAAAAATCGAAGAACGACTGACATAGAAACAGGGCTTTTTCAGAAAACTGTCAGGATGTAGAAGAACATTTTTAGAATCTGATCTCAGGTCAGAATGGGTTAATCGGCACCATGGGGAGGAGGGTGATGGGACATAGATGGATGACCATGGCGTGCCGCCGACAGTGTCGCGCTCTTCTGTATAGCACTGCCACGATGACGACACTCTTCCGTTGTGTTCTGGATGGTGCACGAGGTGAGCACCACCTCACCTCGAGAAGGTGAGGTGCTCACCTTCTCTGGTGTCAGCATCATGTTATGCTTTAGCTATTGGAAAATAGCAGATCTACAAGCTCATATCGCGCCACCGAGTGGCGCGATACGAGCTTGTAGGTCTGCTATTTTTGAAAAATCGAAGAACGAATGACATTTTTTAGAATCTGATCTCGGGTCAGAATGGGTTAATCAGACCAGTGTTGTGTCCAGTGGAAACCTCGTATGAATCTGATCTCAGGTCAGAATGGGTTCATCAGACCCAGTGTGTGACCAGTGGAAACCTCGTATGAATCTGATCTCAGGTCAGAATGCGGTCCTCCCTGAATGAGGTCGCCGTGCCGAAGAGGAGGAGGAGGAGGAACATCAACGTGAGGGCAGACGTTGGATGCAGACGAGGTGGCCGTTCTGAAACAACGTCAGGGGGGGCTGCTGCAGGACAGAAATGGATGAAGATGTTTGGGGGCGATATGGGCCTACTTCCCCATCACTCCTCACAGATAGATGAAGATGTTTGGGGGCGATATGGGCCTACTTCCCCATCACTCCTCACAGATAGATGAAGATGTTTGGGGGCGATATGGGCCTACTTCCCCATCACTCCTCACGGATAGATGAGTGTGTTTGATTGCGCGTACGACTTGTGAAACAGGAAGCAACCGGGTGTTGCTTATCTGACTTTGGCCATGGCCTATATTTCAGTGGAACGTAGAAATGAACGGTCCATTGAAGTCACCAAGGGAACAAATTAACTGTACTCATCTACTGTAGACTATTGTTGTTTAGATTAGGATTTGAGATTAGGTATTGAACCCTCATCCTCACTGATGAATATGATTCTGTGATGTGTCTAAAAAATTTTTGTTAAGAGACAGTATGAAATGTGAGAGATTTTTTTTATCTCCTGTAAAAATGCTTTCCAATGTTTGTAAAGTCTGACTACTTTAAGCCGTTACAATGTGCACCCTGACTGTGAGTGACTTGCATTCATTTTGGACACATAGTTATTTACAGATTGTGAGGATGGGCTTTTGAAAATGTTATTCATCTTACGATGGTGATTGACCCCTAGAGACGTGAAAGAACGCCTCACAATGCACGCTGGCTATTGTGGCAATATAGTCCCCGATACTGTGTACACTGTACAGTACACGACAACCACAGGGTTACACAATATCACACACAATAATGCCCCTGTACAGTACAGTGCCCCCCCCCCCCCCCCCCCCCCATGTGCAATGTCTGACTCAAAAAGAAAAAACTAGAAACGAAGTAACACATTGTATCTTTTTGATTATTTTATATACTGTAGCTACTATAATGACAGTGTAATCTCTTTCTGGTATATACCACTGATTATCATCAACCCCACACAGCTAACGCGCTGGAAAAGAAACCACATTCTAATTTGTTTGCGCAGAGCAGTAATAGGTACTGGTTTGGCATGGGAGAACTTACTGTTAAAAGAAACAGAATTCTTAGTACTTGGTGTGCTGTTCTCATTCGGAGAAGGCACAAGGTTTCAAGAACTCCCCTCTGCTCTCTCACCTATAAGCTATAGTAAGATCTCTGTCAGAGGTTTTTCTTTTTATGTGTACTTGGGCACTCACTGAGGGCTGTTTTTGTCCACTGTCCAAATCATGATTAGAATACACATCAGAAAGCCTCTCTGTGTGCCTTTTGAGGACTGCACTTTAAAAAGAGGGGCAGAGTGGAGCAGAAGAGGGGATCTGAGCCCTCTCTGTGGCCTATAGAAGCAGCTCTATGTCGGGGGATCTGTGTCTCCCCTCAGAACGGAGTTTCCATGGCTCCTTTTCCCTTTTGCACTTTGATAAATGGAAGCTCTTAGGCTCTGTCTCAGACTCCCCCCCCCCCCCCCCCCCCCTGCCATGCCATTGGCTCCTATGGGTGAAAAATGACTTGCGAGGGCATGGTGGGTTTCCCAGTGCTGTGAGTGGAGAGAGTGGAACGAACACCCAGAGAGGCACATGTTTGTCCCTATAGTGGACTTATGAGTCAACACTTCCTCCTAATGGCCTCTCTCAATTGACCTCTGTGACCTTTGACGCATGAAGCAGAGCTGAGAGAGAGGGCGTCTCCCAAATCAAACTTGCTCTCACTTCAAAGTTGAAAATGAGTAGAAAGTGAGACTGTGGAATCAAACCTGTGCCGCCAATCAACAGTGGCTCGGCACTAATTGAGCTTACGGGGGCTTATAGGGTTTATCTTAATGGCTTCTGCTGCAATGCAAATTTGAACTGGTCCTGAAGCCTAATCTGTGGTCCATTCGAGCGGTGGATTCACAAGCTCACAACGTGCTGCATTCCGTGAGGCATTGTCGGCTTGTGGATCTGCTATTTTTGTAGCGTAACACCCTCCTACGACAAAGTATACAATCGGGCTTAACCCATTCGGCGCGGGAACCCATTTTGGTGTTAGCATCATGTTATGCTTTAGCTATTGAAAAATAGCAGATCTACAAGCTCGTAGCGCGCCACCGAGTGGCGCGCTACGAGCTTGTAGATCTGCTATTTTTGAAAAATCGAAGAGTGACTGACATTTTTCAGAAAACTGTCAGGATGTAGAAGACATTTTTAGAATCTGATCTCAGGTCAGAATGAAAACTGTCAGGATGTAGAAGACATTTTTAGAATCTGATCTCGGGTCAGAATGGGTTAAGGGGGGGGGGGGGAGAGGATTAGAAGGTATATCCATAAATAACCAAGAACACATAAATCCATCATCCGTAGTGTTGGCACAGCTGATGGAGGGAGGAGGAGTTGTTTGTTCGAAGTGGCGGGGTCAGAGGTCGGCCAGGGAGAGGAGGGATTTTTCACTCATTCACTCCGGGCTCTGTCTCATTATTCAGCGTTGCACTAAGCCCCCCCCCCCCCCACCCATCACCCTGCCCCCCCCCCCCTCTTAACCTCTGCTGTAACCACTGACCACCAGCACCACCGTCAGCCCTCACAACCCGCCCCAAGCCAAGCCCTCACCATAACCCACTGCCAGCTCCACTGTGGCTTACAACAACAAACATGGCTTCATCATCATTACAGGGGCTTCAAGCATCTGCCTGCACACGCACACGCACACGCACACACACACACACACACACACACACACACACACACAAACACAAACACAAACACGTGCATACAATGGCTTGTTATGGGCCCGGACAACGTCTCTGGGATGGAGCATTTTATAAACAAACTTGAGGAGTGAACCCACTGTTTTCTGTTTCTAACGGTTTTAGACATACAAGGTTTCCACCTCATACTAGCCAAACCTCCTCTCCCCTCTTGACCATTTCCCACCTTGGAGTCTTCAGCGTGTCTCCATAATCCTTGACCTCCCCCCCCTCTCTCAAATCATCTCACCCAGAGCCCCGTCTCCTCCTCTCCGGCCCCCATGGCCCTGACGGCCCCCCCCCACAGATAATCCTTATTATGCTGAAGTGTGTAAAAGGACAAGAATGATCCTTCACGTTCAGGCCCTTGTGACCTCTGAGCAGCTGGTTGAAGACAACGGCGAGGGGCTGGGGGAGGGTATGAGGGCTCCTTTGGTTCCTTTGCTATGCTCTTCTGAGTTAAATTAACACCAAGTATTTGACCTTGTTCTGGGTTAGAATGCCCCATTTGTGGCTGGAATTCAGCAGCTCATTTGTCTGTTTGAAACTGGCAGCCTTTTTGCCTCACCATGTCGAAGGGTTAGATTAACAAATATATAAATACATACACCTTCAACTTAATTATTTCTCTACCAGGTCCGTATATACATACCTCTCAGCTATGGGACGTTATTTGCTAAGTACATATAAATATGTACCCCCTATACTCTGTGTATACTGTATACTGGTTGAGCCCCAGAGCTGCTTATAGCATTGATCCGGTTTCTATGCAACGCCTCCGTCACCACCAGCTATGGGACGTTAAAAATCCTCTCCATTTACCTCAGTTCAAAGCAGGATTTCCAAACCTCCATAACTCGGGAATCTAGCTGTCTGTGGTGATCCTCAGCCATCCAAGGTTCAGATGTCATGTGTGACTTTGTCTCGCAACGCTCCCGACATGTAAACGTCACATTATAGGCCTATTGCACTCTTAACCTATATCAATATGTCATTATAGGCCTATTGCACTCTTAACCTATATCAATATGTCATTGCTCTTAAATGTCATTTGCACTTTTGCCAATCACAAAACCCCATGTGGAACTCGTTGGCTGAGCTCTTGTCAGCTTTAGCTAAACAAGTCAATGTAGACTCTGCTGTGCAAATTATGTTGTGCAAGTTACTAACGTACGTGCCAATATGTTGTGCAATTAATCAATTAAATCAATCGGGGTTACAAATACATGCAAATAAGTAACAGGACCTCTCCACAGTATCAAAATGTATACTATTACATGGCTGGCACACACACACACACACAGCTCATGGTCAATTGTTTTTTCTTCAAACTCTTGCTGTATTTCATTTCCAAACCATTTTCATAAGCCTTATTTCCAGTCTTTGATGGAAGCTGAGGGGAAATAGAAGGCACATTAAAGTGCCTTTTATTTGAGAAATACAAAGCAGAGGTGATTGAATGTCCAGTAGGGGCGAGGGGAGACCTCTCTCCACACGGTGCTGGCAGAGAACAAGCTTTGATTAGAACCGTTTACCAGTGATTGTTAGACGTTTTTCATTTCTTTCTGCTGGCTCATTTCATTCAGTTGGGGGAAAATCCACCATGTATTGTATGCCAGTATTGCACACCACTCCTCATCTGCAAGCAGTTCTGCATCATTTTATTTTGATTTATCTGCAGTTATCCACTTAAACCCTAGACTTTGTTGGCCGCAGTCTCCCAAGGATCGACCCCTGTCCTCTTTTCCTATTCCAATAAATCTTCGCCCCAGAAGAAGAATAGCGACGCTAGCGTTCATGTGGTTAATAAGCTTTGTAATTCCTCCCTCAGTTCATAATGTATACACACACACACACACACACACACACACACACACACACACTGTCCCACGCACACACACACACACACACACACACACACACACACACACACACACACACACACACACACACACACACACACACTGTCCCACGGGAGAGCTCCATGTGTAGTATAGTAGACTGTTGATCTTCTGTACAAGGTGGTGAACAGGTGGCTTTTCAATGGTCTTGCTTTCATAAAGTTAACCCATTCTGACCTGAGATCAGATTCATACGAGGTTTCCACTGGACACACACTGGTCTGATGATTATCAATGCTTAGCACTTCATCCAATACATTTGACAGCTCAGTAACCACTAACCAGCAGCTCATGATGAAAAAGCATTAACCCATTCTGACCGGGCACCCATTTTGGTGTCGGCATCATGTCATGCTTTAGCTATTTAAAAACAGCAGATCTACAAGCTCGTATCGCGCCACCGAGTGGCGCGATACGAGCTTGTAGGTCTGCTATTTTTGAAAAATCGAAGAGCGACTGACATTTTTAGAATCTGATCTCAGGTCAGAATGGGTTCATCAGACCAGTGTGTGTCCGGCGGAAACCTCGTATGAATCTGATCTCAGGTCAGAATGGGTTTTAATGTCCGCATGGTCGTCAGTACACTGACGCAGTCTTTTCCAGCTTCAGCGTCAATTGCTCCAAATAACTTCCAGGCAGTTGTTTGCTAAATAGAAAGGTCTCTCTGACATCTCCATCAATTAATATCACATCTGCTTACAACGCTTACTGCAGACATTCATCATTAATGCAGCTGACAATTGGGTTGTCTTGTGATTTTGTGAGTTGACATTATCTATGGAAAGAGCTACAATTATGTACCATACATACAGTAGTACTGTCAGTTCTTCTTCAAAATGTACTGTGTGTGTGTGTGTGTGTGTGTGTGTGTGTGTGTGTGTGTGTGTGTGTGTGTGTGTGTGTGTGTGTGTGTGTGTGTGTGTGTGTGTGTGTGTGTGTGTGTGTGTGTGTGTGTGTGTGTGTGTGTGTGTGTACCCAGTGCCCACACTCCGTCAGGTTAAGTCAATACAAAGTTGAGGCAGCCTGGGGGAAACAAAGTAAATGAGCTGACCTTCACTGTCAGTATGTGAAGAGAGCCTCAATCCACTTCTCTGCTTCTGACGCTTTAATGAACCTTTCCTGTCGTCCACCAGCGCAGACATAGATTTGTTATAATCTCCTGTTTGCACTCGGGGAAGTCATACACTGCTGAAATCAATGTTCCTCCTTGATTTGTGCATTGGGGGAGACGGCTGTCCCTGGTTTGATTCTGTGAGGAGACGGCTGTCCCTGGTTTGATTCTGTGAGGAGACGGCTGTCCCTGGTTTGATTCTGTGAGGAGACGGCTGTCCCTGGTTTGATTCTGTGAGGAGACGGCTGTCCCTGGTTTGATTCTGTGAGGAGACGGCTGTCCCTGGTTTGATTCTGTGAGGAGACGGCTGTCCCTGGTTTGATACTGTGAGGAGACGGCTGTCCCTGGTTTGATACTGTGAGGAGACGGCTGTCCCTGGTTTGATTCTGTGAGGAGACGGCTGTCCCTGGTTTGATTCTGTGAGGAGACGGCTGTCCCTGCTTTGATTCTGTGGGGAGACGGCTGTCCCTGGTTTGATTCTGTGAGGAGACGGCTGTCCCTGGTTTGATTCTGTGAGGAGACGGCTGTCCCTGGTTTGGTTCTGTGGGGAGACGGCTGTCCCTGGTTTGATTCTGTGGGGAGACGGCTGTCCCTGGTTTGATACTGTGAGGAGACGGCTGTCCCTGGTTTGATTCTGTGGGGAGACGGCTGTCCCTGGTTTGATTCTGTGAGGAGACGGCTGTCCCTGGTTTGATACTGTGAGGAGACGGCTGTCCCTGGTTTGATACTGTGAGGAGACGGCTGTCCCTGGTTTGATTCTGTGAGGAGACGGCTGTCCCTGGTTTGATTCTGTGAGGAGACGGCTGTCCCTGGTTTGATTCTGTGAGGAGACGGCTGTCCCTGGTTTGATTCTGTGAGGAGACGGCTGTCCCTGGTTTGATTCTGTGAGGAGACGGCTGTCCCTGGTTTGATTCTGTGAGGAGACGGCTGTCCCTGGTTTGATTCTGTGAGGAGACGGCTGTCCCTGGTTTGATACTGTGAGGAGACGGCTGTCCCTGGTTTGATACTGTGAGGAGACGGCTGTCCCTGGTTTGATTCTGTGAGGAGACGGCTGTCCCTGGTTTGATTCTGTGAGGAGACGGCTGTCCCTGGTTTGATTCTGTGAGGAGACGGCTGTCCCTGGTTTGGTTCTGTGGGGAGACGGCTGTCCCTGGTTTGATACTGTGAGGAGACGGCTGTCCCTGGTTTGATTCTGTGAGGAGACGGCTGTCCCTGGTTTGATTCTGTGAGGAGACGGCTGTCCCTGGTTTGATACTGTGAGGAGACGGCTGTCCCTGGTTTGATTCTGTGGGGAGACGGCTGTCCCTGGTTTGATTCTGTGAGGAGACGGCTGTCCCTGGTTTGATTCTGTGAGGAGACGGCTGTCCCTGGGTTGATTCTGTGAGGAGACGGCTGTCCCTGGTTTGATTCTGAGGGGAGACGGCTGTCCCTGGTTTGATTCTGTGAGGAGACGGCTGTCCCTGGTTAGATTCTGTGAGGAGACGGCTGTCCCTGGTTTGATTCTGTGGGGAGACGGCTGTCCCTGGTTTGATTCTGTGGGGAGACGGCTGTCCCTGGTTTGATTCTGTGAGGAGACGGCTGTCCCTGGTCTGATTCTGTGAGGAGACGGCTGTCCCTGGTTTGATTCTGTGAGGAGACGGCTGTCCCTGGTCTGATTCTGTGAGGAGACGGCTGTCCCTGGTTTGATTCTGTGAGGAGACGGCTGTCCCTGGTCTGATTCTGTGGGGAGACGGCTGTCCCTGGTCTGATTCTGTGAGGAGACGGCTGTCCCTGGTTTGATTCTGTGAGGAGACGGCTGTCCCTGGTTTGATTCTGTGGGGAGACGGCTGTCCCTGGTTTGATTCTGTGAGGAGACGGCTGTCCCTGGTTTGATTCTGTGAGGAGACGGCTGTCCCTGGTTTGATTCTGTGGGGAGACGGCTGTCCCTGGTGTGATTCTGTGGGGAGACGGCTGTCCCTGGTCTGATTCTGTGAGGAGACGGCTGTCCCTGGTCTGATTCTGTGGGGAGACGGCTGTCCCTGGTTTGGTTCTGTGAGGAGACGCCTGTCCCTGGTCTGATTCTGTGAGGAGACGGCTGTCCCTGGTTTGATTCTGTGGGGAGACGGCTGTCCCTGGTTTGATTCTGTGAGGAGACGGCTGTCCCTGGTTTGATTCTGTGAGGAGCACAAGGCTCTGCTGCGCTGTTTCCTTGCAGACACATCCATGCGCACGCACGCACACACACACACACATGCGCACATGCACACGCACACGCAGGCATGTACCCCACCTAATAGTGTTGGTGCCGGGCAGAAAACCTCATCCATTCATGTTTCTACGTAAAAAAAATGTCTTATTTTATAAAGCGTAGAAGTGTATACTCGTATTGTATGACTGATCTCATGACATTTAGATATACTCGTATTGTATGACTGATCTCATGACATTTCTTTGCGTTTTTTCACCTTTATTGACATTGCCCAAAATGTGTGGTTGACTTGACACATCTATCTGTGCAGAAACATATATTGAACCAATTAACAAGACCTTGTGACTAAAGTCTAAACTACGTTGGATCACAGGTTTTTCTTTTTTTTTTTCATTTCAGAAAAAGTAATGTTTTCGTTCGGACATACAAGGTTTCCGTCCCACAGCAACAACACACACACACACACACACACACACACACACACACGCGCGCAGTGTGATTGTCTATCTGCGTGCGTGCGTCAGTTGGAGGCAGAGGAGCGTGACGTGTATCAGAGTGAAAGCATCCGGTAGCTGCAGTGAGATAAGAAGAAATAATTGGTGGCAGATTACTGTACGTCTTGACAGGCGTCGGTAAGCAGCAATCAGCTGCAGCGTGACATGTGCTCTGAGTCACTCGTCCCTGGCCCCAGCGGGGAGCGACAGCCTGATTATCATTCTGTCGATGGGAGGCAAACGCAAAGCTTTGACAGGCCCTCGGCGATAAGGCTGCGCTCGCTACCTGTCGCTCTGATGTCCCCCCGATGTCCTCTGTGTGTCCTTACACCAGATACACTGTACCGAGGGGGCACTTAAACCCATTCTGAACGGGAACCCATTTTGGTGTTATAGCATCATGTCGTGCTTTAGCTATTTAAAAATCGAAGAACGACTGACATTTTTTTAGAATCTGATCTCAGGTCAGAATGGGTTTGTCAGACCAGTGTGTGTGTCCAGTGGAAACCACGTATGAATCTGATCTCAGGTGGGTTAAGAGCGTCTGCTAAATGCCTAAATTGTTGTCTGTTGGTTTGTATCATTTATGTTGTTCTGTAAAAGTGGTGGTATTATTAGGTCTTGTTTGTTTCTGTGTGCCGCAACGGAGCGGGCGGTAGAGTTTCTGCTATCTGGGCGCTGGTTGTGGTGGGCCGGCCGGTTCTGGGCCAAATTCACGCGAAAATGCCCCGGGGCCGAATTTTTGTCCCAGTCCAGCCCTGAGAACCACCAGAATATTTGTCGACAATTAGACTGCTGGACAAGAACTATTGGTCTGGTGACACTGCACAGACTGAACTGAATCTGTCTCTTGTTTTAACCCATTCTGACCTGAGATCGGATTAAAAAAATGTCTTCTATGTCAGTCGCTCTTCGATTTTTCAAAAATAGCAGACCTACAAGCTCGTATCGCGCCACTCGGTGGCGCGCTACGAGCTTGTAGATCTGCTATTTTTCAATAGCTAAAGCATAACATGCATGCTAACAGAAAGTTGTCTGCTAATGTGTGCATGGCATGAAATGTATATTAGATATTACAGACCATGTTTATTGTTCACTGTTGGCAAAGAGAGCAATACATTCTGTACGTATACAGACATTACTCATATTACATTACAAAGAGAGCAATACAGACATATACAGACATTACTCATATTACATTACATATATACATATATTACATATTACATTCTGTACGTATACAGACATTACTCATATTACATTACAAAGAGAGCAATACATTCTGTACGTATACAGACATTACATATTACATGGTATAGCGTTTATGGAGAGACAAGCCATATCAAGGTGAGACCACACCTCTCCTTTATGAGAGTGAAGCTGAGCATTCAGACAGCGTGCCAAGGATTCCTGGGCAAGAATGAGGGATTTTCTGCTTGTCTGCATCCTCGAATACCCTCTCCCCCCCCCCCCTATACAGTACAGGCAGATTGCCTGTACTGATAGTGGCCTTTTCAATGTGGGGGGGGGGTGCATGCCTGGCTCTGCGTTCCATATGAGCGTGTTCCCATCGCAGTCAGAACTGCAGCATCACTCCCAATCTTCCACCGTAGTCTGAAAACCCACCTTTTCAGACTCCATCATGGCCCATAGCACTTACCCTACACCATAGAGTTATATATCTATATAGAGAAGACATCCGGGTTCTCCTCCCATCCACTTGCATTGAGTTGCTCAAAAGCGCATGAGGCGAATTCACTCCTCCTTCCTGGTAGGAACAGAGTGCATTCTGGGGTGGATTGGCCCCAAACACATGAACGCGCTGCCGTTGACTATCATTGTGCCGTTTGTGCGCGTTCACGTATGAAACATTCGTTCACGTGTTCATGGCCTCAAACACATGAACATGCACAATGATAGTCAACGGACCAGCGCTGGCTGCAATACCAAATCCGGCCACTATGTCCATTTCGCCTCAGGGTTTCCTCTGGGTGCCTTCTCTACTATAAATATATACTCTAAGCCCTACACCCCCTTAGATAGCATTTCTGTAGACTTAGATAGCATTTGACACAGACTTATAGCATGTTATGTAGACAGCACTATAATTGCATTGTATGTAGTCATAGCACGTCATAGTACATATGTATAGCATAGTAGTATAGATGTATAGTTTATATGTATAGTTTCATTATATAGATATTCCACTGTTACTTTCTTAGCTTACGCATGTTTCATGATAAATGCTTTTATGTGATGTATTCCCATGCTTTTGTTCTTGCTTAATGTAAGTCGCTCTGGATTAAGAGCGTCTGATAAATGCCTACATTGTAAATTTTGTGGTGCTGCCTGGCTCTGTGTTCCATATGTGTGTGCGTGTGCGTGTGCGCGTGTGCGTGTGCGTGCGCGTGTGCGTGTGTGTGCGTGTGCGTGTGCGCGTAGTCATACCCTCATAGGTACATGCATATAAGAATGCATGCATCAAGGATACCGAGTTACCCTGGCTAGCTGCGCCGGGTCGCCCACGGTCAGCCAGCAGGCCGCATAGTTTGGCTGCTCCACAGTGTGCAGAAAGATCACATCAACAGGTGGACAGACGGCAGGCTCCGTTTCCCAGCAGATGTCAGTCATTCACACGCGGCGGTGCAGTATAGCAATAGATAATTTTGTATTGTTTTAGTGTAGCCAATTCTTTTTTTTTTTTTTTTACCTCAAATTTCTCCCATGCCCACACATCTCTGTGATGTGTTCGTATAGAGAGATGCTTGGCCGTGTCACGCCCCACCACTGCAACACCCGAGCAACGCTACTGTGGCGTTATCCACAAATCTATTGTGGCGTTATCCACCAATCTATTGTGGCGTTATCCACCAATCTATTGTGGCGTTATCCACAAATCTATTGTGGCGTTATCCACAAATCTATTGTGGCGTTATCCACCAATCTATTGTGGCGTTATCCACCAATCTATTGTGGCGTTATCCACCAATCTATTGTGGCGTTATCCACAAATCTATTGTGGCGTTATCCACAAATCTATTGTGGCGTTATCCACAAATCTATTGTGGCGTTATCCACCAATCTATTGTGGCGTTATCCACCAATCTATTGTGGCGTTATCCACAAATCTATTGTGGCGTTATCCACAAATCTATTGTGGCGTTATCCACAAATCTATTGTGGCGTTATCCACAAATCTATTGTGGCGTTATCCACAAATCTATTGTGGCGTTATCCACAAATCTATTGTGGCGTTATCCACAAATCTATTGTGGCGTTATCCACAAATCTATTGTGGCGTTATCCACAAATCTATTGTGGCGTTATCCACAAATCTATCGTGGCGTTATCCACCAATCTATTGTGGCGTTATCCACAAATCTATCGTGGCGTTATCCACCAATCTATTGTGGCGTTATCCACCAATCTATTGTGGCGTTATCCACCAATCTATTGTGGCGTTATCCACCAATCTATTGTGGCGTTATCCACAAATCTATCGTGGCGTTATCCACCAATCTATTGTGGCGTTATCCACCAATCTATTGTGGCGTTATCCACAAATCTATTGTGGCGTTATCCACCAATCTATCGTGGCGTTATCCACCAATCTATTGTGGCGTTATCCACCAATCTATTGTGGCGTTATCCACCAATCTATTGTGGCGTTATCCACAAATCTATCGTGGCGTTATCCACCAATCTATCGTGGCGTTATCCACCAATCTATTGTGGCGTTATCCACCAATCTATCGTGGCGTTATCCACCAATCTATTGTGGCGTTATCCACCAATCTATCGTGGCGTTATCCACCAATCTATTGTGGCGTTATCCACAAATCTATTGTGGCGTTATCCACAAATCTATCGTGGCGTTATCCACAAATCTATTGTGGCGTTATCCACAAATCTATCGTGGCGTTATCCACCAATCTATTGTGGCGTTATCCACCAATCTATTGTGGCGTTATCCACAAATCTATCGTGGCGTTATCCACCAATCTATTGTGGCGTTATCCACAAATCTATTGTGGCGTTATCCACCAATCTATTGTGGCGTTATCCACAAATCTATTGTGGCGTTATCCACAAATCTATTGTGGCGTTATCCACAAATCTATTGTGGCGTTATCCACCAATCTATTGTGGCGTTATCCACCAATCTATTGTGGCGTTATCCACAAATCTATTGTGGCGTTATCCACAAATCTATTGTGGCGTTATCCACAAATCTATTGTGGCGTTATCCACAAATCTATTGTGGCGTTATCCACAAATCTATTGTGGCGTTATCCACAAATCTATTGTGGCGTTATCCACAAATCTATTGTGGCGTTATCCACAAATCTATTGTGGCGTTATCCACAAATCTATTGTGGCGTTATCCACAAATCTATTGTGGCGTTATCCACAAATCTATCGTGGCGTTATCCACCAATCTATTGTGGCGTTATCCACAAATCTATCGTGGCGTTATCCACCAATCTATTGTGGCGTTATCCACCAATCTATTGTGGCGTTATCCACCAATCTATTGTGGCGTTATCCACCAATCTATTGTGGCGTTATCCACAAATCTATCGTGGCGTTATCCACCAATCTATTGTGGCGTTATCCACCAATCTATTGTGGCGTTATCCACAAATCTATTGTGGCGTTATCCACCAATCTATCGTGGCGTTATCCACCAATCTATTGTGGCGTTATCCACCAATCTATTGTGGCGTTATCCACCAATCTATTGTGGCGTTATCCACAAATCTATCGTGGCGTTATCCACCAATCTATCGTGGCGTTATCCACCAATCTATTGTGGCGTTATCCACCAATCTATCGTGGCGTTATCCACCAATCTATTGTGGCGTTATCCACCAATCTATCGTGGCGTTATCCACCAATCTATTGTGGCGTTATCCACAAATCTATTGTGGCGTTATCCACAAATCTATCGTGGCGTTATCCACAAATCTATTGTGGCGTTATCCACAAATCTATCGTGGCGTTATCCACCAATCTATTGTGGCGTTATCCACCAATCTATTGTGGCGTTATCCACAAATCTATCGTGGCGTTATCCACCAATCTATTGTGGCGTTATCCACAAATCTATCGTGGCGTTATCCACCAATCTATTGTGGCGTTATCCACAAATCTATCGTGGCGTTATCCACCAATCTATTGTGGCGTTATCCACAAATCTATTGTGGCGTTATCCACAAATCTATCGTGGCGTTATCCACCAATCTATTGTGGCGTTATCCACCAATCTATTGTGGCGTTATCCACAAATCTATTGTGGCGTTATCCACAAATCTATTGTGGCGTTATCCACAAATCTATCGTGGCGTTATCCACCAATCTATTGTGGCGTTATCCACCAATCTATTGTGGCGTTATCCACAAATCTATCGTGGCGTTATCCACCAATCTATTGTGGCGTTATCCACCAATCTATTGTGGCGTTATCCACCAATCTATTGTGGCGTTATCCACAAATCTATTGTGGCGTTATCCACAAATCTATCGTGGCGTTATCCACCAATCTATTGTGGCGTTATCCACAAATCTATCGTGGCGTTATCCACCAATCTATTGTGGCGTTATCCACAAATCTATCGTGGCGTTATCCACCAATCTATTGTGGCGTTATCCACCAATCTATTGTGGCGTTATCCACAAATCTATTGTGGCGTTATCCACAAATCTATTGTGGCGTTATCCACAAATCTCTCTCTTTGTCAGCTACATTTTGTGCTGTACACATTTTGTTTCAGCTCTTTGAACATTGAGGTGCGCTCACACACTGACACACACACACTGACTCACACACTGACACACACACACACACTGACACACACACACTGGCACGCACGCACCCACGCACGTATGCATACAGACAAAGAGAGAAAGGGAATTAAGCTGCTTCTGTCTGCCTCAGGGTCTGGTAATGATTGGCCTTGGAGGGATCCTTGGTGAAATAAAGCAGATCATATGCTTGCCATGGGCAGGATCTCGCGTCCTATCATTGCATGAATTTACGATTACCGGTTGGCTCTAAATAATACTATTTAACTCCATGTCAAGGCTTTGTTTTGTTTCTGTGATCCCTCTTACTTTCAGAGGCACGGCCAACATTAAACGTCGTCAGACAGGAGGAGTAATACTGAGAAGATGGATTTATCTGAGACTACAGACCACGTAGGCATAGATGATTGTCTCCGCTGTAACCTTACCTACCAGGAATGTGCACAGCAGACTCCTATGCCAAGACGTTTTCTTTATTTTTTTCCTTTTTTGATTTACATTTAAACGTAGCCAGAGACCTTTTTCAGGATCTGTTAATGGTATTTCATTCTCAGAGCGAGTTTGCTTTGGAAAAGAAAGCTTCGAAGGAACAATGTATATTTCAAGTGGGAAGTGCAGGGTAGCTCGCCAAAAAAACCAAATTGCATGACAAAGCCAGCTTGCAAAACAAACCGCAGAATACCAGTAGTGGTCAATGTGATAGGTAATTACTGTACATGTATTTTTGTTGTATTTTACATTAGTATCCGCTTCATTTCTGGCAGAATCCGAGGGAATTGAATGATACTGTTCCGAAGTGTCAATAGCCTCTCTCAATATCTAGAATGCTGTAGTCTATGTTCTATCTTGTTTCACCCTTGACCTGGAAAAGTATTTTAGAACATTTTCATATTTCAGTTAGGTAGGATGCCCCCCCCCCCCTCCCCTTCCCAGCACTCAGCTTTCACATTCATAATGTAGCTCCGTAGCACACTTAAATACAGTAGGCAGCGATATGAACCTAGTTGGTTTGCAATCCACTGTATAATGAAGAAGGCATGATCAACTGGCATCATCAACTATTAACATTTCTATAACTTTGTCACTCCAAATACTCCCATTGGATTTCTTGGCATTTTGTGTTGTGTCCGGTTGTGATTGTATGTTTTCAAGCAAGCATTTAATGTCTTCAGTAGATCAGATGTGATTGAATGTCTTCAGTAGATCAGATGTGATTGAATGTCTTCAGTAGATCAGATGTGATTTAATGTCTTCAGTAGATCAGATGTGATTTAATGTCTTCAGTAGATCAGATGTGATTTAATGTCTTCAGTAGATCAGATGTGATTGAATGTCTTCAGTAGATCAGATGTGATTGAATGTCTTCAGTAGATCAGATGTGATTTAATGTCTTCAGTAGATCAGATGTGATTTAATGTCTTCAGTAGATCAGATGTGATTGAATGTCTTCAGTAGATCAGATGTGATTTAATGTCTTCAGTAGATCAGATGTGATTGAATGTCTTCAGTAGATCAGATGTGATTTAATGTCTTCAGTAGATCAGATGTGATTGAATGGCTTCAGTAGATCAGATGTGATTTAATGTCTTCAGTAGATCAGATGTGATTGAATGTCTTCAGTAGATCAGATGTGATTTAATGTCTTCAGTAGATCAGATGTGATTGAATGTCTTCAGTAGATCAGATGTGATTGAATGTCTTCAGTAGATCAGATGTGATTTAATGTCTTCAGTAGATCAGATGTGATTGAATGTCTTCAGTAGATCAGATGTGATTGAATGTCTTCAGTAGATCAGATGTGATTTAATGTCTTCAGTAGATCAGATGTGATTTAATGTCTTCAGTAGATCAGATGTGATTGAATGTCTTCAGTAGATCAGATGTGATTGAATGTCTTCAGTAGATCAGATGTGAAAGCTGATCTTATCAACCAATTCCCAGACTGAGTTCAGGACGCTCCTGACCTATTGGCTTTTGCCTGCAATGAAGTTGCTTTGAGGCAGTCGTGTCATTTCACTCAGGATTAGCTGAGATCTGACCCATACTGATCAGAATGCTCTGCTATCGATCAAATGATCCTCGGTTATTGATCAAGTGATCCTGAGTGATAGAGAAGAAGAGCTGTGACACGTTGTTGGACAGGTTGTTAAGCCATTCTGACCGGGCACCCATTTTGGTGTCGGCATCATGTCGTGCTTTAGCTATTGAAAAATAGCAGATCGACAAGCTCATATCGCGCCACCGAGTGGCGCGATACGAGCTTGTAGGTCTGCTATTTTTGAAAAAAATCGAAGAACGACTGACATTTTTTTAATCTGATCTCAGGTCAGAATGGGTTAATCAGACCAGCGTGTGTCCAGTGGAAACCTCGTATGAATCTGATCTCAGGTCAGAATGGGTTAAAGTGATTTACTCTGAAAGTATCCGTAAGGGAGTTAAATTAACACTATGGATTTAACTGTGTACTGACCTGACTGATGTTTCTAGGAGTGAGTGATTTATTTCCATTCGTTTGTCTAGCCAACTAGTCTCTCTGTATTTGCGCTGCTTGCCCAACTACCTGTCTCTCTGTATCTCTGATAACCTTGAAGGTATATTGTGACCTACAGTAAGTCCTGATATAAGGTTATTCCTCTCAGATTGCAGCTAGTTGTGACTAGTACTAGTGCTCTCCTAAATGTGGGATGTGAGGAGCTCCAGGCGTAGTGTCTGGTCGCTGAGGGGGACCCTAGGGAACCCTGCTGGTGGTCTGTGCATGGGGGGGGGGGCTCAGAGCCTCAGACTAGACCCCTGGGTGTTTACCAACGAAGGCAGAGGGAGGTTCGAGGTTCCTGTGCACAGCGAAAACCTTTGTGACACTGTTGTTATGTTACTGTGTGTCTGTGTGCTGTTTGTGTGAGAGTATGTATTTAAGATACCCAGTGCGGATGTGATTCGTCATCGGGCTGCCATCGATGCCTGCACCTGTGTCCTTGGTCTCTAGTTACTGAACTGCTCGATGCAATCAATCTCTCTCTCTCTCTCCACCCCACCCCTCTCTTTCTGCTGGTCCCTATGGACATTTCTGAAGCGTGTGTGTTGGGATATGCCTGATGAGAGGTAAATATACATACTGTGATGATGACCACCCATGTTTGCTATATTAACTTCACAACACCACACCGTGGCAGTAGCACTTAGTTCACAGCTCCAGAAGGAGCTCAACACACCAACAGCTGAGGAGCCTTTCACTTGGGGATTCGTGTGCTTTACAGCACAGCACAGCACGGCACGGTACGGTACAGTACAGTACGGTACAGTACTTCTGCGGTTAAGAACATTTACTGTAGATTCTCCCACATTTCCAACTGTGTAAACAGACTATCTGTTTACATTTGGACAGATGTCGGGGAAAGCTGTTGTATGGACTCCTGTTCATCCAGGAGTCGGTTTCCAAACTTTCTCCCATAGATGCAATGGACCTTACCATCAGCGGGGCGGGGGGGGGGGGGGGAGGGGGGGTAGGGGTTGTCTAGTGGCAACAGCGGGATAGATTGTCCGAACCTGACAGAGTGTAAAATGAACAGGGCTCTCCTCTGTGTCATCGGGGACACAGGGTCAACTTTGACCTCCCCCTTCCAAGCTTTGGGTGAAGACTTACCTTAGACAGATGGAGAGAGACCCATCAGGTCCAACGCTGGATGCAAGCGACCATGAAGAAATGTTCATATTATACCACTTTTCAATCTCGATTCACAGGTTTGACAGGGACATTGCTGGCCACATACACTGTACATTCGCTATTGGGAACTTTCATATTCGTATTGTATTAATATTGCACATGTATGCACAAATTGTGCACACACACGCACACACACGCACACACACACACACACACACACACACACACACACACACACACACACACACATAAACGTGAGTGATCTGCCATTAAGGGGCCGCATGTGTGAGCCATTTGAGACCAATTTTAATTCCAAATTGTTTAAACGGCGAAATGGAAGCCATACAGCGGCGAGCGGAGCCTCGCGGACACCGTGGGGGGTTGGCGTGGAGAGATGTGAGCGAGCCCTGGAGAAGGAACCGCTCTGCACAGCGTCAACTCTGCTGTCACGAGGATGTGGGGTTTAAAAAAGGATTCACAGGAGCAGCAAAAGCATCTTCAAAAACAATCATCTGCTAGAGCTCCACCGCAGCTTGTTATGCTTATTCTATACGGTTATATACTGCTGTTATGTGCCGAAAATAGCTGATGTACATTTACATGCTTGGAGATCTGAAACACCTGCATAAATAGCATAAATCAGGCTATACTGTAGATAACCTAGCAGTGGTGGAAAAAGTACTCAATTGTTTTACTTAAGTAAAAGTACCAATACTGCAATTTAGAACTACTCCTTTACAAGTAAGAGTACGGAATTGAAAATGTACTTGAGTAAAAGTGCAAAAGTATCGGCATCAAAATGTACTTAAAGTACTAAAAGTAAAAGTACTCATATTGCAGAATGTCCCACTTCACAAGTTCAAAATGTGTACAAAGTCTATTGAAAATAGCCGATCTACAAGCTCACAATGCGTCGCGTTGCGACGCATTGTGAGCTTGTAGATCGGCTATTTTCAAATGGCCAAAATGTATTGGGTTGAAGTGGTTAATGTATGTTTTCTAATCAAAATTAAAATCGCCAAAGTAACTAAAGTTTTCAAATAATTGTAGTGGAGTAAAAGTACAAATGTTGGCTCTGAGATGTAGTGGAGTAGAAGTAAAAGTACTGGAAATTGGAAATACTCAAGTAAAGCACAAATACCTCAAAATTGTACTTAAGTACAGTACTTAAGTAAAAGTACCTAGTTACTTTCCACCACTGTATGGGGGTCAGCAATAAAGCAGCCAAAAGGGAAGGCGATTTGCTGGAGGCAGTGGACGGTTCCCGAGATACACACACACACACACACTCACACTCACACTCACACTCACACACACACACACATCGTTGCTGTCAGTTAAAAAAACTGTCCTTTTTTAATTATTATTACTAGGGCGGTGCCCGTGGGGAAAGGCCTACTTGGAACGATGCAAGTTGAAAATGCATTCCCCCCCACTCAGTTATTATGTCTGTGTCCCTTTTATGCCCATATTTGGAGTTCTTTATCAGGCATGCCCATGCAGTATGTGGGAGTCTACGCAGATGTCAGAACAGGCCAGTTCCATATATGGAGATCAGGGCAAATTTGGGCCCTGTCTAGGGCCATTCTGAACGGGAACCCATTTTGGTGTCAAAATCATGTCATGCTTTAGCTATTGAAAAATAGCAGATCTACAAGCTCATATCGCGCCACCGAGTGGCGCGCTATGAGCTTGTAGGTCTGCTATTTTTGAAAAATCAAATGGCGACTGACATAGAAGACATTTTTTTAGAATCTGATCTCAGGTCAGAATGAAAACTGTCAGGATGTAGAAGACATTTTTAGAATCTGATCTCAGGTCAGAATGGGCTATAGGGCCCGGCCAGGGGCCCTGTCCAGAGCCTCTAGAGCGGTGCCCGTTGGGCACTGTCCTGGAACGATGCAAGTTGGAAATGCATGTAAACGCAAAAACGCATTTATTATGTGTCCCAGGCATGCCCAAATATGGAGCCTATGCAGATGTCCGAATGATGTCAGAACAGGCCAGCTCCATATATGGACCCCATGGGCAGACCCGGGCAGAGGCCTTTTCAGGGCGGTGCTGGACAACCGTGTGACTGGGGTCTGACTGCCTCGACTTTGAAATCGTGGAGGCGAACGGTTATGGAGTTATGTGGATTGTACACATACGTACAGTACAGACAGAGACTTGGTTCATTTAGAGATGGATGGATAGATAGTAGGGCATTAATTTACAACAAAACGTTGATATATGGAGATACAGGGTTTCTGCCTGACGGCTCACACACGGAGATGTGCGGAATTTATAGATGAGGTTAACGAGGGGAGGGGGGGGAGGCGCTGAGGAGGGGGGCGGCCAGACAGTGGGGTCCCAAACATTAACCGATATGTGCCCCCCCCCCCCCCCCCCCCCACCGGTAATGGAATAGAACAGAAGACGTGTAAGCTGACTCCAGCTCTCATGCTGTAGGGCCACCTGTAGAGATCACAGCACAGATGGAGGGTCAGAACAGGCCACAATTAAATGGCCATTTTAACCCATTCTGAACGCGCACCCATTTTGGTGTCAGCATCATGTTATGCTTTAGCTATTTAAAAATAGCAGATCTACAAGCTCGTATCGCGCCACTCGGTGGCGCGATACAAGCTTGTAGGTCTGCTATTTTTGAAAAATCGAAGAGCGACTGACATTTCTAGAATCTGATCTCAGGTCAGAATGGGTTAATCAGACCAGTGTGTGTCCGGCGGAAACCTCGTATGAATCTGATCTCAGGTCAGAATGGGTTCATCAGGACCAGCGTGTGTCCGGCGGAAACCTCGTATGAATCTGATCTCAGGTCAGAATGGGTTAAAGTCTTCTGTTTTCTCCTCTCATACAGCAGCATGTACAGTAGAGTAATTTACCGCTTGTCTGTAACCCTTCACCAAACAATGTGGAACACATCTGCACTGTATAAGATCCTCGTAAAATGTGGGTTACTAAGTTACTAAGTGCATTTACTCAAGTACTGTACTCGGAGTAAGTGTAATTCTGTGTTACTTTGACTTTACCTGAGTATTTACCCTTAGATAGCATTTCTGTTGGATTATATAGCATTTGATACAGACTTATAGCATGTTATGTAGACAGCACTGTAATTGTATTGTATGTAGTCATAGCACGCCATAGTACACATATATAGCATAGTAGTAAAGATGTATAGTTTATATGTATAGTGTATGTATAGTTTCACTATATAAATATTCCACTGTTACTTTCTTAGCTTACGCATGTTTCATGATAAATGCTTTTTATGTGATGTATTCCCATGCTTTGTTCTTGCTTAAATGTAAGTCGCTCTGGATTAAGAGCGTCTGCTAAATGCCTGAATTGTAAATTGTAAATTGTATTTACTTTGATCAACTCTTTATACTTTGTACTCGTCTACATCTCGGAGGCGAATATTGTACTTTTTAATCCACTACAATTGTTTGACGAGTTAATTAGTTACCAGTTACTTTGCAGATTTAGATTATTATTACAAAACATGCATCAACTAACTAGCTCTATTTTAATACTCCAGCTGTTCAAAAATAGCAGATCTACAAGCTGACAACGCATCTATTTTTCTGTTGGTATTTAAGTATATTTTATGCCAATACCTTTCCTAGTCAAGTACAAGTTTGAATAGAGGAGTTCTACATTTAACTGAACATGTCTACACTTTGGTATCGAGTAAAGAATCTGAGTACCTCTTCCATCACTGGTAAAGATGGACCCTTAACCCATTCTGACCTGAGATCAGATTCATACGAGGTTTCCGCCGGACACACACTGGTCTGATGAACCCATTCTGACCTGAAATCAGATTCTAAAAATGTCAGTCGCTCTTCGATTTTTCAAAAATAGCAGACCTACAAGCTCGTATCGCGCCACTCGGTGGCGCGATATGAGCTTGTAGATCTGCTATTTTTAAATAGCTAAAGCATAACATGATGCCGACACCAAAATGGGTGCCCGGCCAGAATGGGTTAAGGGTACAGTTGGGTCCATTTCCTTGAGTGTACAGTACCACACACATACATACAGTACATGTATTGAGCAAATGTTGCCAGTCTGCTTTAATTAAACCAGTCCTAGCCAGGTCTTTGCCAGTCCACAAGCCCCATAATAGCAGGCCGTGATGGTTGAAATGACTTACAAAATAAACTGGCATCTAAGTGACAGACAGCTACTGTAAATTCAGTTAGGAGAATCTGAGGAACAGATTTGGAACATGGTTTTTACAAGCGGTTTGCATAACGTGTGTGTGTGTGTGTGTGTGTGTGTGTGTGTGTGTGTGTGTGTGTGTGTGTGTGTGTGTGTGTGTGTGTGTGTGTGTGTGTGTGTGTGTGTGTGTGTGTGTGTGTGTGTGTGTGTGTGTGTGTGTGTGTGTTTGGCAGTAAAGAGTAAATGGAGAGAACATGATTGTCAGAAATAAGAAGAAATGCATTTTCATGCTTTTGGCACAAACAGAGTGGCCTAAACATCCAGTGCCAAAAGTGAGCTGCCTACGAAAATCTCCTGTTGCCATGTCTGTGTCTGTGGTCTGTTTCTGTCTGTGTCTGTGGTCTGTTTCTGTCTGTGTCTGTGGTCTGTTTCTCCATTTGTTTTGTGTGTTCTTTAGTTCCATGGCTAAAGATTCAAAACAATGCTCTCTAGAGCTTAACGGTCTGGACGGTCATTATGTGACTGTAATTATACAGCCTATAATGTGTCCCGATTTGTAACCACCCGATTTGTAACCGATTTGTAACCACAGCCTGGCATTCCCCAATTTGGGGCATGTCGTAGACTCGTAATAGCCTAACAAAATACTATTTTAATTATAGCCCAAAATCTCTCAAAATTTGCCGACCCAAGAGCTCAAAATGTGATTAAATACAATTGGATTGTGTTTATTTTATTGTTTATTTTCATTCAAAGGTATGGTTTTGTTTTGTTTTTGTTTATTTTCTTTTGCTTACAAAATGTTCACAAATGGAATATAACATTGTTTCAGTTAGTATATTGACAAAATCAGTCAAAACACCTGTAATCGCTGCAGGTCTAGCGCTCCTTCAAAATTGGAATCGGCATCGGATCCAAGAATTTGACACTATTCTGGTTTTAACCCATTCTGAACGGGAACCCATGTTTGTGTTAGCATCATGTCATGCTTTAGCTATTGAAAAATAGCAGATCTACAAGCTCATAGCGCGCCACCGAGTGGCGCGCTACGAGCTTGTAGGTCTGCTATTTTTTCAAGAATCGAACAACGACTGACATTTTTTAGAATCTGATCTCAGGTCAGAATGGGTTATAATCAGACCAGTGTGTGTCCAGTGGGAAACCTTCGTATGAAGCTGATCTCAGGTCAGAATGAATCTTCCCCTCTCTTCTTGTGTCTTTCCCAGAGCTGAGGTCCACTGGAACTGCCCACCATTTCTCCTTCCTGCTCAACTCCACGGACTACCGCATCCTCCGCATGGACGAGGACCACGACCGCATGTACGTGGGCAGCAAGGACTACATCCTGTCTCTGGATCTGCACGACATCAACAAGGAGCCTCTCATCGTAAGAGAGACAGACACACATGACCCCAGAACTGAGAGAGACAGACACACATGACCCCAGAACCGAGAGAGACAGACACACTGAGAGAGACAGACACACTGAGAGAGACAGACACACATGACCCCAGAACTGAGAGAGACAGACACACTAAGAGAGACAGACACACTGAGAGAGACAGACACACTAAGAGAGACAGACACACTAAGAGAGACAGACACACTGAGAGAGACAGACACACTAAGAGAGACAGACACACTGAGAGAGACAGACACACTAAGAGAGACAGACACACTAAGAGAGACAGACACACTGAGAGAGACAGACACACTGAGAGAGACAGACACACTAAGAGAGACAGACACACTGAGAGAGACAGACACACTGAGAGAGACAGACACACATGACCCCAGAACTGAGAGAGACAGACACACTAAGAGAGACAGACACACTGAGAGAGACAGACACACTAAGAGAGACAGACACACTAAGAGAGACAGACACACTGAGAGAGACAGACACACTAAGAGAGACAGACACACTGAGAGAGACAGACACACTAAGAGAGACAGACACACTAAGAGAGACAGACACACTGAGAGAGACAGACACACTGAGAGAGACAGACACACTAAGAGAGACAGACACACTGAGAGAGACAGACACACTGAGAGAGACAGACACACTGAGAGAGACAGACACACTAAGAGAGACAGACACACTGAGAGAGACAGACACACTAAGAGAGACAGACACACTGAGAGAGACAGACACACTGAGAGAGACAGACACACTAAGAGAGACAGACACACTGAGAGAGACAGACACACTAAGAGAGACAGACACACTGAGAGAGACAGACACACTAAGAGAGACAGACACACTAAGAGAGACAGACACACTGAGAGAGACAGACACACTAAGAGAGACAGACACACTGAGAGAGACAGACACACTAAGAGAGACAGACACACTAAGAGAGACAGACACACTAAGAGAGACAGACACACTGAGAGAGACAGACACACTAAGAGAGACAGACACACATGACCCCAGAACTGAGAGAGACAGACACACTAAGAGAGACAGACACACTAAGAGAGACAGACACACTAAGAGAGACAGACACACTAAGAGAGACAGACACACTAAGAGAGACAGACACACTAAGAGAGACAGACACACTAAGAGAGACAGACACACTGAGAGAGACAGACACACTAAGAGAGACAGACACACTAAGAGAGACAGACACACTGAGAGAGACAGACACACTGAGAGAGACAGACACACTGAGAGAGACAGACACACTAAGAGAGACAGACACACATGACCCCAGAACTGAGAGAGACAGACACACTGAGAGAGACAGACACACATGACCCCAGAACTGAGGAACTAGGCCTGTCAAAAAACATCGATTCGAGTTAGAATCGCGATTCTAATGCCGTCCGATTCAGAATCGATTCTCATTTTCCAAAAATCGCATGCAATGCATTATTGCCTGGGTTTCTGCATAGTGCATTTACTACCAGCTAAGCTAAGCCTGCCAATTGTATTTATTTTACACCTGTTTTAATACTAATGTATTGTTCTGGTATTGAGTGAGAAGAGATTTTGTAACTTTTGTACTGGTTCAAATTTGTGCAAGCTAAATAATATAATGTTCTTACTCTTGGATTTAACCTTTGTGTGTTTAAATCATTCAGTTGATAAAACCTTTACAATTATACAAGCTTTTTACTAAATGTACTCTGCTTTCATGCCAGAAGACTGGAGTAGATCATGCTAAAATTCTATTTAATTGTTTTTAATAAAAATAAAAAACTGCTTTAGATTCGGAAAAAATCTTTTTTGAATCGAGAATCGAAAAAATCGAAAAGATCGTTTTTGAATCGAATCGTCACCCCAAGAATCTGAATCGAATTGAATCGAATCGAATCGAATCGTGGGACACCTAAAGATTCACAGCCCTATGAGGGACGTGAGGTTGTTCTGTGTTTATAGATCTAACCCTGTCTCCTCTCAGATCCACTGTGTTTATAGATCTAACCCTGTCTCCTCTCAGATCCACTGTGTTTATAGATCTAACCCTGTCTCTGTCCTCTCAGATCCACTGTGTTTATAGATCTAACCCTGTCTCCTCTCAGATCCACTGTGTTTATAGATCTAACCCTGTCTCCTCTCAGATCCACTGTGTTTATATATCTAACCCTGTCTCCTCTCAGATCCACTGTGTTTATAGATCTAACCCTGTCTCCTCTCAGATCCACTGTGTTTATAGATCTAACCCTGTCTCCTCTCAGATCCACTGTGTTTATAGATCTAACCCTGTCTCTGTCCTCTCAGATCCACTGTGTTTATAGATCTAACCCTGTCTCCTCTCAGATCCACTGTGTTTATAGATCTAACCCTGTCTCCTCTCAGATCCACTGTGTTTATAGATCTAACCCTGTCTCCTCTCAGATCCACTGTGTTTATAGATCTAACCCTGTCTCTGTCCTCTCAGATCCACTGTGTTTATAGATCTAACCCTGTCTCCCCTCAGATCCACTGTGTTTATAGATCTAACCCTGTCTCCTCTCAGATCCACTGTGTTTATAGATCTAACCCTGTCTCCTCTCAGATCCACTGTGTTTATAGATCTAACCCTGTCTCTGTCCTCTCAGATCCACTGTGTTTATAGATCTAACCCTGTCTCCTCTCAGATCCACTGTGTTTATAGATCTAACCCTGTCTCCTCTCAGATACACTGTGTTTATAGATCTAACCCTGTCTCCTCTCAGATCCACTGTGTTTATAGATCTAACCCTGTCTCCTCTCAGATCCACTGTGTTTATAGATCTAACCCTGTCTCCTCTCAGATCCACTGTGTTTATAGATCTAACCCTGTCTCCTCTCAGATCCACTGTGTTTATAGATCTAACCCTGTCTCCTCTCAGATCCACTGTGTTTATAGATCTAACCCTGTCTCCTCTCAGATACACTGTGTTTATAGATCTAACCCTGTCTCCTCTCAGATCCACTGTGTTTATAGATCTAACCCTGTCTCCTCTCAGATCCACTGTGTTTATAGATCTAACCCTGTCTCCTCTCAGATACACTGTGTTTATAGATCTAACCCTGTCTCCTCTCAGATCCACTGGCCCGTGCCCCCGCAGAGGAAGACGGAGTGTGTCTTGTCGGGGAAGGACACGAATGTAAGTAAAGTTCAGTACGCTCATATCACATTATCAAATAAGTACATTTGTGTTAGTTTGTTCTTCTTTCCAAACAGTCCTTTGTGTTTGTTTGTTCTTCTTTCCAAACAGTCCTTTGTGTTAGTTTGTTCTTCTTTCCAAACAGTCCTTTGTGTTCGTTTGTTCTTCTTTTCAAACAGTCCTTTGTGTTCGTTTGTTCTTCTTTCCAAACAGTCCTTTGTGTTCGTTTGTTCTTCTTTTCAAACAGTCCTTTGTGTTCGTTTGTTCTTCTTTTCAAACAGTCCTTTGTGTTTGTTTGTTCTTCTTTCCAAACAGTCCTTTGTGTTCGTTTGTTCTTCTTTTCAAACAGTCCTTTGTGTTTGTTTGTTCTTCTTTTCAAACAGTCCTTCTTTGGACTATAAAGGCAAAGTAAGACTAAACACTGATGGTCGCTAATTAGAGAAAGGCACAGTATGATTGACCCGCAGCGGGCCTGCACTTGATTTGGTTTGCAATTAACGCCATGCAGTAAAAACGTAGCATTTGATCACTACAGTGTTTAATCACGTAGCATTTGATCACTACAGTGTTTAATCACGTAGCATTTGATCACTACAGTGTTTAATCACGTAGCATTTGATCAGACTACAGTGTTTAATCACGTAGCATTTGATCAGACTACAGTGTTTAATCACGTAGCATTTGATCACTACAGTGTTTAATCACGTAGCATTTGATCAGACTACAGTGTTTAATCACGTAGCATTTGATCAGACTACAGTGTTTAATCACGTAGCATTTGATCACTACAGTGTTTAATCACGTAGCATTTGATCACTACAGTGTTTAATCACGTAGCATTTGATCACTACAGTGTTTAATCACGTAACATTTGATCACTACAGTGTTTAATCACATAGCATTTGATCACTACAGTGTTTAATCACGTAGCATTTGATCAGACTACAGTGTTTAATCACGTAGCATTTGATCAGACTACAGTGTTTAATCACGTAGCATTTGATCACTACAGTGTTTAATCACGTAGCATTTGATCAGACTACAGTGTTTAATAACATAGCATTTGATCAGACTACAGTGTTTAATCACGTAGCATTTGATCACTACAGTGTTTAATCACGTAGCATTTGATCAGACTACAGTGTTTAATCACGTAGCATTTGATCAGACTACAGTGTTTAATCACGTAGCATTTGATCACTACAGTGTTTAATCACGTAGCATTTGATCAGACTACAGTGTTTAATAACATAGCATTTGATCAGACTACAGTGTTTAATCACGTAGCATTTGATCACTACAGTGTTTAATCACGTAACATTTGATCAGACTACAGTGTTTAATCACGTAGCATTTGATCAGACTACAGTGTTTAATCACGTAGCATTTGATCACTACAGTGTTTAATCACGTAGCATTTGATCAGACTACAGTGTTTAATCACGTAGCATTTGATCACTACAGTGTTTAATCACGTAACATTTGATCAGACTACAGTGTTTAATCACGTAGCATTTGATCACTACAGTGTTTAATCACGTAGCATTTGATCAGACTACAGTGTTTAATCACGTAGCATTTGATCAGACTACAGTGTTTAATCACGTAGCATTTGATCAGACTACAGTGTTTAATCACGTAGCATTTGATCAGACTACAGTGTTTAATCACGTAGCATTTGATCAGACTACAGTGTTTAATCACGTAGCATTTGATCAGACTACAGTGTTTAATCACGTAACATTTGATCAGACTACAGTGTTTAATCACGTAGCATTTGATCACTACAGTGTTTAATCACGTAGCATTTGATCAGACTACAGTGTTTAATCACGTAGCATTTGATCAGACTACAGTGTTTAATCACGTAGCATTTGATCAGACTACAGTGTTTAATCACGTAGCATTTGATCACTACAGTGTTTAATCACGTAGCATTTGATCAGACTACAGTGTTTAATCACGTAACATTTGATCACTACAGTGTTTAATCACGTAACATTTGATCACTACAGTGTTTAATCACGTAGCATTTGATCACTACAGTGTTTAATCACGTAACATTTGATCAGACTACAGTGTTTAATCACGTAGCATTTGATCACTACAGTGTTTAATCACGTAGCATTTGATCACTACAGTGTTTAATCACATATAGCATTTGATCACTACAGTGTTTAATCACGTAACATTTGATCAGACTACAGTGTTTAATCACGTAGCATTTGATCACTACAGTGTTTAATCACGTAGCATTTGATCAGACTACAGTGTTTAATCACGTAGCATTTGATCACTACAGTGTTTAATCACGTAGCATTTGATCAGACTACAGTGTTTAATCACGTAGCATTTGATCAGACTACAGTGTTTAATCACGTAGCATTTGATCACTACAGTGTTTAATCACGTAGCATTTGATCAGACTACAGTGTTTAATCACGTAGCATTTGATCAGACTACAGTGTTTAATCACGTAGCATTTGATCACTACAGTGTTTAATCACGTAACATTTGATCAGACTACAGTGTTTTCAGAGAATCTTTGGAATTTCATGTATGAATGTGATGAGGAGGCCTTTAAAGTGTCCTCCAATGCGTGATGAGTCTTTATTTACCATAGCTGCGTTCTTGATTGCTGATTGCATACAGCTGCCGCCAATTCAACTCTATAGCGGGAATGTGGAAGCTGTGACACTGGAGCGCTGAGTGCAAGGCCAGTGTGTTATCGCATAAACACATGAACCTTTTATCCCTGTTCTGGGAAGGTCATAATAAATAATACTACGAAAACATCCAGTGATCTTGTAGAGACTGGCAAAGAGATTTGATGTTAAAAGGAAAAAGGGCCATGTACAGTACGTAGAGTATACTTTTGGGATACTGTAGGACTCACAGTAAGGGGTTAACCTGGCCAACAGATCAGACAGATCTCTGAATCGGCTACATTCTTAATCCATTTATCAGAGAATAAACAAATTCACACAATAATCACTTTGACCAATTACAGCTACAGGCTAGAGCTCTGAACAACGACTAGGCAAATTGGTTAATACAATTTGCACGCGCGCACGCACACACACACACACACACACACACACACACACACACACACACACACACACACACACACATCCACATGGCTTCCTCCCCACAGTGGGTACCAAGGAGGTGGGGTTTGTGGGTGGGCATCCACACTGAGCTCCAGGGAGTGATGATAATAACTCTGTTCCCCTGATGGTGCCCACAGAGCAGGGTGTTATCCTGATGGTGCCCACAGAGCAGGGTGTTATCCTGATGGTCCCCACAGAGCAGGGTGTTATCCTGATGGTGCCCACAGAGCAGGGTGTTATCCTGATGGTGTCCACAGAGCAGGGTGTTATCCTGATGGTGTCTACAGAGCAGGGTGTTATCCTGATGGTGCCCACAGAGCAGGGTGTTATCCTGATGGTGCCCACAGAGCAGGGTGTTATCCTGATGGTGTCCACAGAGCAGGGTGTTATCCTGATGGTGCCCACAGAGCAGGGTGTTATCCTGATGGTGCCCACAGAGCAGGGTGTTATCCTGATGGTGCCCACAGAGCAGGGTGTTATCCTGATGGTGCCCACAGAGCAGGGTGTTATCCTGATGGTGCCCACAGAGCAGGGTGTTATCCTGATGGTGCCCACAGAGCAGGGTGTTATCCTGATGGTGCCCACAGAGCAGGGTGTTATCCTGATGGTGCCCACAGAGCAGGGTGTTATCCTGATGGTGCCCACAGAGCAGGGTGTTATCCTGATGGTGTCCACAGAGCAGGGTGTTATCCTGATGGTGCCCACAGAGCAGGGTGTTATCCTGATGGTGCCCACAGAGCAGGGTGTTATCCTGATGGTGTCCACAGAGCAGGGTGTTATCCTGATGGTCCCCACAGAGCAGGGTGTTATCCTGATGGTGCCCACAGAGCAGGGTGTTATCCTGATGGTGTCCACAGAGCAGGGTGTTATCCTGATGGTGCCCACAGAGCAGGGTGTTATCCTGCTGGTGCCCACAGAGCAGGGTGTTATCCTGATGGTGCCCACAGAGCAGGGTGTTATCCTGATGGTGCCCACAGAGCAGGGTGTTCCCCTGATGGTGCCCACAGAGCAGGGTGTTATCCTGATGGTGCCCACAGAGCAGGGCGTTATCCTGATGGTGCCCACAGAGCAGGGTGTTATCCTGATGGTGCCCACAGAGCAGGGTGTTATCCTGATGGTGCCCACAGAGCAGGGTGTTATCCTGATGGTGCCCACAGAGCAGGGTGTTATCCTGATGGTGCCCACAGAGCAGGGTGTTATCCTGATGGTGCCCACAGAGCAGGGTGTTATCCTGATGGTGCCCACAGAGCAGGGTGTTATCCTGATGGTGCCCACAGAGCAGGGTGTTATCCTGATGGTGCCCACAGAGCAGGGTGTTATCCTGATGGTGCCCACAGAGCAGGGTGTTATCCTGATGGTGCCCACAGAGCAGGGTGTTATCCTGATGGTGCCCACAGAGCAGGGTGTTA
>NC_139703.1:51340695-51420695 GCF_964188405.1 Protomyctophum parallelum | reverse complement strand
ATCCAGACAGCTGGCTGAGACAGATAAACACCCCCCGTCTGTCTGCAACGTTCAAACACCTTTCTCTTCTACATTAAAAAACAAACTATATCATTATTATACTGTATATTATATCAATTATCTTTACTATTTAATTAGAAATGTTTAAGTAAATACAGAATGAATATACCATGTGCAAATATTAAGCAATATTTTGTGAATTCTGAAAACTTGATGCAACAAGCTTGCGTGTTTTCAGACAAAGTGTAACGCACGGTTACATTTTGTCTGAGAACACGCAAGCTTGTTGCTTTTGTGCACTATAGAGGCACAGAGCCTGTAAGACGGTGTGTACTGTGTGCTGATCCTGAGTCAGGTCCACCGCACAGAGAACCAAACACACCCTCAGACGGTGTGTACTGTGTGCTGATCCTGAGTCAGGTCCACCGCACAGAGAACCAAACACACCCTCAGACGGTGTGTACTGTGTGCTGATCCTGAGTCAGGTCCACCGCACAGAGAACCAAACACACCCTCAGACGGTGTGTACTGTGTGCTGATCCTGAGTCAGGTCCACCGCACAGAGAACCAAACACACCCTCAGACGGTGTGTACTGTGTGCTGATCCTGAGTCAGGTCCACTGCACAGAGAACCAAACACACCCTCAGACGGTGTGTACTGTGTGCTGATCCTGAGTCAGGTCCACCGCACAGAGAACCAAACACACCCTCAGACGGTGTGTACTGTGTGCTGATCCTGAGTCAGGTCCACCGCACAGAGAACCAAACACACCCTCAGACGGTGTGTACTGTGTGCTGATCCTGAGTCAGGTCCACCGCACAGAGAACCAAACACACCCTCACTATAGAGGCACAGAGCCTGTAAGACGGTATGTACTGTGTGCTGATCCTGAGTCAGGTCCACCGCACAGAGAACCAAACACACCCTCAGACGGTATGTACTGTGTGCTGATCCTGAGTCACTATAGAGGCACAGAGCCTGTAAGACGGTATGTACTGTGTGCTGATCCTGAGTCACTATAGAGGCACAGAGCCTGTAAGACGGTGTGTACTGTGTGCTGATCCTGAGTCAGGTCCACCGCACAGAGAACCAAACACACCCTCAGACGGTGTGTACTGTGTGCTGATCCTGAGTCAGGTCCACCGCACAGAGAACCAAACACACCCTCAGCAACAATGAAAATGAGAGATGGCAGAGCCAAGGAGAAGGAACATTAACCACTAACCCTATATATACTTAGTTGACCGGGGGTCCCCCAGGGCTCAATAAGGAGTCCCTTCCTTTTTTCTCTCAACACCAAATCTCTTTGCCAAAAAAAGTCCTTATTCTTCACCCCAGAATGGGGACGCTCGTGTTAGAGATTATCTACTTTTGAATGAATAGGTCACGATGCATTGAAAACATTTTTTCGATCGTCTTTTACGATCATTGAATTTTCAAGCAAAATTAATCCGTTGGGGTTTCATTTTGAGCGCTAAAGGGAAACTGCTCCGATCCTGTTGACCTTTGACCTGTTGCATGCTCTGCTTCAGGGGGAATGCGGGAACTTCATCCGTCTGATCGAACCGTGGAACCGGACCCACCTGTATGTGTGTGGAACAGGAGCGTACAACCCCATCTGCACCTACGTGGACCGAGGACGCAGGTCACAGGTAACGGGGCACTCTCCAGGGCATCCTTGGAGACACATTGACCTTCTAGTTTCTCCTTTCTGTAAAGCAACATATCTGTCTTATCAATCTGAGGTCAGAGGAGCAGCTTGTGTTCCTCGCTCTCCTCCGTCCTCGCGACGGGCTCCGCTTTCCTCCCCGTCATTTTCCGCTTCTTGGCTTTCATTGATTTCTCTGCCGTTTCACGGTCTGCGGGACTCAAAGAAAAGCACAGTCAGTCCTCTCTTAGGCTAGGATGGAATCTGATTCGTTATATCAAGTCTGGAATGGCAGAAAAACACATGGAAACCCATTTTGGCGACATCGGATTTGAACCACATGGGGTCTGAGATGAAATTCAAATCTTAATCTAACCACTTCAGCCAGGTAGCATCTGTGTAATTTTAGATTAGTCTGTTTAGATTTGTTTTTCAGAATTGGCCTCAGGTCTAAAGTCTCGACACTGAAGCGTGAATTTAAGGTCCTCATATGACGGTGTTGACGGTTTAATTTAAGGTCCTCATATGACGGTGCTGACGGTCGACCTGATTCTAGATCAGCTCTTTTGGCACGCGACATTGTTGTACAACAGATTAGAAGACGTAAAGCATCACACAGGCCTGCGCCATGTCATCACCACAACAACCAATCCAGATACAGTAGGTTGATGATGTCTGAATGCAATACACCAATCAGTGGATTAATTTAATACATGGGACCACAATGGAAACAAGTCCCCACGACCTTTTTTGTGTTAGTGAATAAAGTATTAAATCAATGCCAATAACCGTGTGGACGCTAAAGCAGCTTTAGCAGGTTAAGTTAAAGCTCAGATTTGAGAAACTAATGGGATTTGCCTGCATTCTGTTTCTGAATGAAGCCAAACTGCTGCCCCAGAAAGTGACAGTCTTCCAGTGCTGCTGGGAATAGCATGTTGACAGCATACCCAAAGCAACTCCCCCCCCCCCCCCCTGGTTCACCTGTTGTTTATAAGCAGTAGGAGAGGCTCGGGAAGCCTCTGAAAGGCCATCCGTCTCCCAAAGGCCATCATTACTGATGGCCTTTCATCCGTCATCATCCTTGTAGTTCAACCCAACCCCCTGTCGGTGCTCCACACCCTCCCTGCCTTCCTCCTTACATCCACTACGCCGCCTGTTTAGTCTCACTGTTTAAATGAAGGGTTAAGATTTCAGCCCCATTCCCGTCACTCAGCGAGTCCCTCGAGGCCTTTTGTTGCTTTTGCACTGTAAAGGTTTTTCCTACGACGAGAGTGGTTGTAAACAGAGACCATTAGTTAGGAGGACATCGTCCTATTTGTTAGAACAGAAAGGGTCCCCACTTCCCACTTGAGTCTGTCAGCGTCGGCCTCCCTTCTTTTCTCTGTTATCTGTGGTTTATTTTTAGAGCTTGTTTTGCTTGCGTTCTCTAGTAGTCTGTACCATCACTGTTGTGTTCTGTATAGTTCCTGAATTGCACTGGTCAGTATCTACAAAATACCTATAGGATTTGTCCATTATATCAATGGGAGGACTTGACTAAGTTGCTTTTAATTGGAATTTGTAAATTATTGTTTTAAAGTTTTAGAATTCAGTTATTACGAGTCATAGGCTGCTGTACTTTCTTTTCAACAACAACAACAAAAAGAAAGTTGGGTTTCTCTTTTGGGAGAAACAACAAAAGAAGCTTTGATTCTGCATGCACCTGCATGAGATTGGTTTGCGCATGTACTGTATGGATGTGGATACTAACTAATGGATGTCGATCTCTTGACTTCAGTCACTTCAGTTTCCTTCTTTTCCCTTTATAGTCTTTATGGCCTTGAGTTGAAATACTTCTCTGTGTCATGTTTCTTTTTTATTTATTCTTTTGGTCTCTCTCTGGCATTTCATTTTCGGGCTTTTTTTCTGTCCTCTTCGTGATCACACCATCAGAGGATCTGGAATCTGGAGCGTTGGTTTTTGGTAATCAAACGGCCCCCCTGTGGTCCCCTGTGTCTCTGTTATAGGGGTCCCTCTACCTACAAGCCCCCCAGCCTGGAGGGAGAACCAGTCGGGCTGTGGACTCCACAACGACAGGGCCTATGGAGGCAAAGGTGGGCTGGTTGTAGCTTTGATGCCCACCTGCAGTAGGCTGTTGCTAGTTACTGTTCAGTCTATTGAGCTGTGGGGGGGGGGGGGGGGTCATTGTTCTATCCAAAGTGTTACACCGGGGCTCCACCGGGCGCGTCTCCGTCACCGTCAGGGAATGTTCCCTTTTTAATCAATGAAGGGTGGCTCTAACCTGACGCTGCCAGATCCAAGAAGCTTGCTACACAAATTTGTTTCACAGCTTATTGGGATCTGGGATCGCGGAAGCAAATTCGATGACTGTTGGGGCTGTTCCTTTTTTTTCAAGATACTTGGTAGATGATTGGATGGGACCGTCTGTCTATCACCGTGTGGGCGTGCAAACACAACCAATCATATTGACGTGTCTATATAGCTTCACATCCGGTTTCGCACATATCCCGCCCTTAGCTCACGCTGATTGGTTCGGTACGGAAAGGATTTGTGTCAGCTCAACTCCCTGAGAGATCCCAGATGAGTGCTGTGTTGGGGAACATGGTTACCCAATACCGCCCCCATCTGGCAGCGTCAGGTTAGGGTGGCTCCACTGCCCGCGTTGCATTGTGTTGCGTGACTGCATTAAAATTGCCCCGGTTGGTTTTTTGACGCGACGCGCCCGGTGGAGCCCCGGCGTTAGGTGTTGAACAATATGTCACTGTTTCCACAAAGGTTACAACATTGTGTCCAAAATCAATATGGACACAAAGCGCTCCTGCCTCCTGTGTCAGCGAGTCGTTTAATATGGTTGCTGTCGGCTGGAAACCTTGTATGTCCAAAACGATTACGTACTTTTCTGGGAATGGGAAAAAAATGTGCATCCAATGTAATTACTTTTGTCACTGGCTCTTGTTAATACTTTTCATTGTGTAAAAAACCCACATACGGACCACTTTCAACCCGGCATCTGGGGTTTCAGCAAGTCTTTCCTAAAATGGCTGAAATAGCTGATCTACAAACTTGTGTAAAATATTGGGCTTTGGTTTATGGCAGCGACAATGTGCTACTGTGTGCAGCACATTGAATGAATGGACGGAGCCACATTGTAATACCAGAAAACAACCAAACTATTTTTCAAATGTACTGTATTTACTTTAGACTTTTTTATAGCCTGAGGTTAGCAGCATTGCACCGAGAGTGATTTATGTGTTGTAGTGTACAGAATAGAGCTGTCATCCTTCAGTATATAAACAGAAGAATGGCTACAAACTGAATTCCCCCTGCATATACCTGTCCTGTCTGGCAATACTGGTCTCCTCCTGACATATTCCCTCTTAGTAGCCACATGCCCAGTGCAAGAAGAGATTCTCAATGAAACGGATGGTTCAAGATGGTCCTTTTGTACTGTGTAAATGGTAAATGGTGCATTTATATAGCGCCTTTATCCAACGCGCTTTACAGAGATTGTGCATTACATTCACCCATTCATACACCGATGGCAGCGGAAACCATGCAAGGCACCAACTAGCACATCGGGAGCAATCAGGGGTTCAGTGTCTTGCTCAAGGACACTTCGACAGTAACTCTGGGGGAGCCCGGGTTCGAACTGGCGACCTTACGGTTACCATACAGGCACTCTACCCCTGAGCCACCGCCGCCCCGCCCATCATCACTGTGTAATGAGTTCCCATCCACACTAAAGTTCTCAAACTCTGCCCGAACCCGACCAGGCCCGACCAAGCCCGGCCCGACCCGACGTTTTCGGGCCGGGCCGGGCCCAAAGTTTATGCTATTTAGTCAGGCCGGGCCGAGCCTCGGGCTTGGTGACTGTCGGGCTTTTGTCGGGCTTCGGGCTTAACATTATGGTAATCTTTAGGGTCGGTCCGAGCCTCGGGCCGACCCAGTTAGGGTAGGGTCGGGCCGGGCCACAAGTTTTGGGCCCGTTGAGAACTTTAATCCACACCACTAACATAGAACATAATATAAGCATGGCGAATGAGTTTTCCTGTTAACTGGCCTTGTATGGTTTCTGTACAGATCTAACAGAGTTACAGTGCGAGTGTCTCTGTTGTTCAGCACAAATTGACCCACTAGATCACCTTTTAGCTCGTGTCGAAACCCGAAATAAACCCCAAGAGTTGGGAAATTCCAGTGAAAATAGCCGATCTAAAACCTCACAATTGTGATACAAATAAATTGTTTTAAAATAAATGTATTTTTGTAATGTTATTTATTTCCCGTCATTCAGTCAGTCAGTCAGTCAGTCAGTCAGTCAGTCAGTCAGTCAGTCATTCAGTCAGTCAGTCAGTCAGTCAGTCAGTCAGTCAGTCAGTGTGTCACTCAAAATCCCCATACATGGGGAAATCCCCCATATATGGTGCCCAGGTCTCGTGACATCAGGGATGATAGTAAATCAGGGATCATATTATAATTAGGGATCTGTGACTAACGCCTCTTTCACAACTGGTATTGTTAACCTCGGGGCAAAAGACACAAAACCAGATTTTGAAATGTATTTACCAGCTATATATAAACTATTGCCATAGTAAATGTGACCTGCTGTCACAATGAAGCCCATATATGGAGATCCCTGATGTCATCAATATTAGTAGTCAGAATCTGTTCTGACATTCCATATGTTGATCCTTCCCCATATATTTTTTTTAATTTAAAGGGACAATACAAAAAACAATGTATGTTGTAAAAACATGAAACTGTTGAGTTGTACATAGGGTTTGTAGCCAAGACTAATTTGCAACCCCAGTCCCTGATTAGGCCTTTCGATTGTGATCTGCCTATATTAAAAAAAAAAAATCCATCCTTCCTCTTCGATGTCTCCCTTTTGACTGATACCTGTCCATTTAAACTCTAGACGGGCCTGTTGACTGATACCTGTCCATTTAAACTCTAGACGGGCCTGTTGACTGATACCTGTCCATTTAAACTCTAGACGGGCCTGTTGACTGATACCTGTCCATTTAAACTCTAGACGGGCCTGTTGACTGATACCTGTCCATTTAAACTAGACGGGCCTGTTGACTGATACCTGTCCATTTAAACTCTAGACGGGCCTGTTGACTGATACCTGTCCATTTAAACTAGACGGGCCTGTTGACTGATACCTGTCCATTTAAACTAGACGGGCCTGTTGACTGATACCTGTCCATTTAAACTAGACGGGCCTGTTGACTGATACCTGTCCATTTAAACTAGACGGGCCTGTTGACTGATACCTGTCCATTTAAACTAGACGGGCCTGTTGACTGATACCTGTCCATTTAAACTAGACGGGCCTGTTGACTGATACCTGTCCATTTAAACTAGACGGGCCTGTTGACTGATACCTGTCCATTTAAACTCTAGGCGGGCCTGTTGACTGATACCTGTCCATTTAAACTAGACGGGCCTGTTGACTGATACCTGTCCATTTAAACTCTAGACGGGCCTGTTGACTGATACCTGTCCATTTAAACTAGACGGGCCTGTTGACTGATACCTGTCCATTTAAACTAGACGGGCCTGTTGACTGATACCTGTCCATTTAAACTAGACGGGCCTGTTGACTGATACCTGTCCATTCAAACTCTAGACGGGCCTGTTGACTGAGACCTGTCCATTTAAACTAGACGGGCCTGTTGACTGATACCTGTCCATTTAAACTAGACGGGCCTGTTGACTGATACCTGTCCATTTAAACTAGACGGGCCTGTTGACTGATACCTGTCCATTTAAACTAGACGGGCCTGTTGACTGATACCTGTCCATTTAAACTAGACGGGCCTGTTGACTGATACCTGTCCATTTAAACTAGACGGGCCTGTTGACTGATACCTGTCCATTTAAACTCTAGGCGGGCCTGTTGACTGATACCTGTCCATTTAAACTAGACGGGCCTGTTGACTGATACCTGTCCATTTAAACTCTAGACGGGCCTGTTGACTGATACCTGTCCATTTAAACTCTAGACGGGCCTGTTGACTGATACCTGTCCATTTAAACTCTAGACGGGCCTGTTGACTGATACCTGTCCATTTAAACTCTAGACGGGCCTGTTGACTGATACCTGTCCATTTAAACTAGACGGGCCTGTTGACTGATACCTGTCCATTTAAACTCTAGACGGGCCTGTTGACTGATACCTGTCCATTTAAACTAGACGGGCCTGTTGACTGATACCTGTCCATTTAAACTAGACGGGCCTGTTGACTGATACCTGTCCATTTAAACTAGACGGGCCTGTTGACTGATACCTGTCCATTTAAACTAGACGGGCCTGTTGACTGATACCTGTCCATTTAAACTAGACGGGCCTGTTGACTGATACCTGTCCATTTAAACTAGACGGGCCTGTTGACTGATACCTGTCCATTTAAACTAGACGGGCCTGTTGACTGATACCTGTCCATTTAAACTCTAGGCGGGCCTGTTGACTGATACCTGTCCATTTAAACTAGACGGGCCTGTTGACTGATACCTGTCCATTTAAACTCTAGACGGGCCTGTTGACTGATACCTGTCCATTTAAACTAGACGGGCCTGTTGACTGATACCTGTCCATTTAAACTAGACGGGCCTGTTGACTGATACCTGTCCATTTAAACTAGACGGGCCTGTTGACTGATACCTGTCCATTCAAACTCTAGACGGGCCTGTTGACTGAGACCTGTCCATTTAAACTAGACGGGCCTGTTGACTGATACCTGTCCATTTAAACTAGACGGGCCTGTTGACTGATACCTGTCCATTTAAACTAGACGGGCCTGTTGACTGATACCTGTCCATTTAAACTAGACGGGCCTGTTGACTGATACCTGTCCATTTAAACTAGACGGGCCTGTTGACTGATACCTGTCCATTTAAACTAGACGGGCCTGTTGACTGATACCTGTCCATTTAAACTCTAGGCGGGCCTGTTGACTGATACCTGTCCATTTAAACTAGACGGGCCTGTTGACTGATACCTGTCCATTTAAACTCTAGACGGGCCTGTTGACTGATACCTGTCCATTTAAACTAGACGGGCCTGTTGACTGATACCTGTCCATTTAAACTAGACGGGCCTGTTGACTGATACCTGTCCATTTAAACTAGACAGGCCTGTTGACTGATACCTGTCCATTTAAACTAGACGGGCCTGTTGACTGATACCTGTCCATTTAAACTAGACGGGCCTGTTGACTGATACCTGTCCATTTAAACTAGACGGGCCTGTTGACTGATACCTGTCCATTTAAACTAGACGGGCCTGTTGACTGATACCTGTCCATTTAAACTAGACGGGCCTGTTGACTGATACCTGTCCATTTAAACTAGACGGGCCTGTTGACTGATACCTGTCCATTTAAACTCTAGGCGGGCCTGTTGACTGATACCTGTCCATTTAAACTAGACGGGCCTGTTGACTGATACCTGTCCATTTAAACTCTAGACGGGCCTGTTGACTGATACCTGTCCATTTAAACTAGACGGGCCTGTTGACTGATACCTGTCCATTTAAACTAGACGGGCCTGTTGACTGATACCTGTCCATTTAAACTAGACGGGCCTGTTGACTGATACCTGTCCATTCAAACTCTAGACGGGCCTGTTGACTGAGACCTGTCCATTTAAACTAGACGGGCCTGTTGACTGATACCTGTCCATTTAAACTAGACGGGCCTGTTGACTGATACCTGTCCATTTAAACTAGACGGGCCTGTTGACTGATACCTGTCCATTTAAACTAGACGGGCCTGTTGACTGATACCTGTCCATTTAAACTAGACGGGCCTGTTGACTGATACCTGTCCATTTAAACTAGACGGGCCTGTTGACTGATACCTGTCCATTTAAACTAGACGGGCCTGTTGACTGATACCTGTCCATTTAAACTCTAGGCGGGCCTGTTGACTGATACCTGTCCATTTAAACTAGACGGGCCTGTTGACTGATACCTGTCCATTTAAACTCTAGACGGGCCTGTTGACTGATACCTGTCCATTTAAACTAGACGGGCCTGTTGACTGATACCTGTCCATTTAAACTAGACGGGCCTGTTGACTGATACCTGTCCATTTAAACTAGACGGGCCTGTTGACTGATACCTGTCCATTCAAACTCTAGACGGGCCTGTTGACTGATACCTGTCCATTTAAACTAGACGGGCCTGTTGACTGATACCTGTCCATTTAAACTAGACGGGCCTGTTGACTGATAGCTGTCCATTTAAACTAGACGGGCCTGTTGACTGATACCTGTCCATTTAAACTAGACGGGCCTGTTGACTGATACCTGTCCATTTAAACTAGACGGGCCTGTTGACTGATACCTGTCCATTTAAACTCTAGACGGGCCTGTTGACTGATACCTGTCCATTTAAACTAGACGGGCCTGTTGACTGATACCTGTCCATTTAAACTAGACGGGCCTGTTGACTGATACCTGTCCATTTAAACTAGACGGGCCTGTTGACTGATACCTGTCCATTTAAACTAGACGGGCCTGTTGACTGATACCTGTCCATTTAAACTCTAGACGGGCCTGTTGACTGATACCTGTCCATTTAAACTAGACGGGCCTGTTGACTGATACTTGTCCATTTAAACTAGACGGGCCTGTTGACTGATACCTGTCCATTTAAACTAGACGGGCCTGTTGACTGATACCTGTCCATTCAAACTCTAGACGGGCCTGTTGACTGATACCTGTCCATTTAATCTAGACGGGCCTGTTGACTGATACCTGTCCATTTAAACTAGACGGGCCTGTTGACTGATACCTGTCCATTTAAACTAGACGGGCCTGTTGACTGATACCTGTCCATTTAAACTAGACGGGCCTGTTGACTGATACCTGTCCATTTAAACTAGACGGGCCTGTTGACTGATACCTGTCCATTTAAACTAGACGGGCCTGTTGACTGATACCTGTCCATTTAAACTAGACGGGCCTGTTGACTGATACCCGTCCATTTAAACTAGACGGGCCTGTTGACTGATACCTGTCCATTTAAACTAGACGGGCCTGTTGACTGATACCTGTCCATTTAATCTAGACGGGCCTGTTGACTGATACCTGTCCATTTAAACTAGACGGGCCTGTTGACTGATACCTGTCCATTTAAACTAGACGGGCCTGTTGACTGATACCTGTCCATTTAAACTAGACGGGCCTGTTGACTGATACCTGTCCATTTAAACTAGACGGGCCTGTTGACTGATACCTGTCCATTTAAACTAGACGGGCCTGTTGACTGATACCTGTCCATTTAAACTAGACGGGCCTGTTGACTGATACCCGTCCATTTAAACTAGACGGGCCTGTTGACTGATACCTGTCCATTTAAACTAGACGGGCCTGCCCCAAAGTTATTTGTGCAGCCGCGCCCGGCAGCCGGTGAAAACTAGAGTTCTCAACAGGCCTGAAAATGAAGGCCCGGCTCTACCTGGGCCCTCATCAAACCCTGTACTTCACCATCATCATCATCATCATCACTGTTTTTATGAAAGATTTGTGAAGTGTGAATTAGGGCTTAACACGTTCAAATGAAGCGTCCATATATACTGTGCAATAGGGAGAGACCCTATCACAGTCACTTTGTCTGTTGAATATTTTACACGTTTGATTCAGCTGTTACATCCAAATAACCCAAACTGAACATAACTATAATATCCTTTGTCGCTAACGTGTTTCATTCAGAGGAGGTCTGCCTGCCCCCAGAAAGGCAATTTTTCTAATGCACACTAAATCTACTAAATGGAAACGATAGAATTATTAATGACGTGCTTAATCCTTTGTTATTTCAGGAATACATTTTTCGTCTGGAGCCTGGCAAAGTGGATTCTGGGAAAGGCAAATGTCCTTATGACCCCAAACTCAACAGTGTTTCAGCATTAATCAGTAAGTACTTGTTCTTCCTTGTAAGACTATGCATGCTGTAGAATTATGTGTAGAGGTAAATGGTTCTTTATGAAAAAGGTTTTCAGTCATTTCCATTCAAGCTCACTTTTCCGCAAAGGAGAATTTGTTTCATTATACTGTGCAAGATATTGTCCAACTCCAGTTTATTGAATAAAAAAAAAACGTCTATTTTTAATATGACATAGGTGCTTTCACGGTTTTAAATATATAACGTAACATAGATATAACAACGTATAGGTTTAATAGGTGTCATAAGGAGGGTAGCGCTGTCACCTCACAGCTAGAAGGTCCCGGGTTCCATTCCTGCCGGGGACGCTGGGGGGCGGGTTCCCTCCTCCTCTCGGTACCCTAGGTGGGGTTGGCAAAAGGGCCTTTCTGTGGGGAGTTTGCATGTTCTCCCCGTGTCCCCTAGGGTAGGTACCCTCACATGTTCTCCCCGTGTCCCCTAGGGTAGGTACCCTCACATGTTCTCCCCGTGTCCCCTAGGGTAGGTACCCTCACATGTTCTCCCCGTGTCCCCTTGGGTAGGTACCCTCACATGTTCTCCCCGTGTCCCCTAGGGTAGGTACCCTCACATGTTCTCCCCGTGTCCCCTAGGGTAGGTACCCTCACATGTTCTCCCCGTGTCCCCTAGAGTAGACACTGAACCCCTAATTGCGCCTGATGTGCTGGTTGGTTGGTTTCCTCTGCCATCGGTGTGAATGGGTGAATGTAATGCACAGTCTATGTAAAGCGCCTTGGATAAAGGCGCTATATAAATGCACCATTTACCATTTAATAACGTGGTCTACGTTCTACCGGGGAAACTCCCCCATGCGGTGATGATAGGAGGCGGCCTGCTCAATCTTCATGCATTGCATTGAAGGAAGCTCAGTTCGGGGCTCTCCCCAGACCCCAGGTTGGCAAGAGGGGAAGTAACGCCCAGGATTACAGCTTAGGCAATTGGCACCAGGTATCGGTATGTATGTTATTTGTACAATGTTCATGCAGTACATGGGCATAGAGAGTAAAATCGTGGGGAAAAAGGGGACCCATATTATGGGTTTTGAGTTAAATCAGCACCCTGAATTTTGCTGTGTTGGTGGTCTAGTGTTGTCAGCAGATTGCAGGTGGCCAAACTCGTTCCTGACCCCTCCAGCTGGGGCATGTAGCCCCTGACCTCCCCTTTCTCTCTCTGTCTGTCTGTGTGTGTGTGTGTGTGTGTGTGTGTGTGTGTGTGTGTGTGTGTGTGTGTGTGTGTGTGTGTGTGTGTGTGACACACACACACACACACTTCGCTGTGCGCCAAAAACAGCAGATCAACAAGCTCACACGGTGTCCAACAGAGCCTACATCAACAACATATAAATGAATCCTAAGAAGAGCCACTGTCTCCTTCCCCTCTCTGTGATTGACAGATGGAGAGCTGTACGCCGGGGTCTACATCGACTTCATGGGCACGGACTCGGCCATCTTCCGTACGTTAGGCAAGCAGACGGCCATGAGGACGGACCAGTACAACTCCAGATGGTTAAACGGTAAGACGTCAGTCTGACCAGTACAACTCCAGATGGTTAAACGGTAAGACGTCAGTCTTCTTGTCTCGTCTGCAGATCAAGCAGTGTGTTCCTTTGACCGCTTTCAATTGATTAGCGGGCTCGTATACAGTACATTCCTGCATCACACCAACATTCCTGTTCCCCTTCCTAGAGATGGTCAATAGCCTCTTTCAATGCATTCCCTGAAGTCACAGAGAACTCGAGGAATGGCCCGGAGGAGTCTCAGAGTCTAGCTGTATGTTCATACAGTAATGGAGTCTCAGAGTCTAGCTGTATGCTCATACAGTAATGGAGGAGTCTCAGAGTCTAGCTGTATGCTCATACAGTAATGGAGGAGTCTCAGAGTCTAGCTGTATGCTCATACAGTAATGGAGTCTCAGAGTCTAGCTGTATGCTCATACAGTAATGGAGGAGTCTCAGAGCCTAGCTGTATGCTCATACAGTAATGGAGGAGTCTCAGAGTCTAGCTGTATGCTCATACAGTAATGGAGGAGTCTCAGAGTCTAGCTGTATGCTCATACAGTAATGGAGTCTCAGGGTGCCATTTAGGACTTCAAATAATATTACTAATCATATTACAGTTTTATGAGCTGGGGGCGTGTTGTATGTCATATTGCAATTTTGGGCATGTTAAGAAGCGCTTTCGACACCCCGTGGATTGCGCAAAACGGCCTTGAATTAGTCATGGGTGTGTTTAAGGCGTGTTTGAGACGTACCCAATCAACATGTCCGTACTATTCTCTTTACCAGTCAGCTGATGTCACATACGGAATGCGCACTTTGGGGATCGTGGTATTACATTTCTTCAGGCTGGCACCATAGAAGACATGACATGACTTTGTCACATTTGGGTTAATTATTCCTAGTGCACTGCATGCTGTCACCTTTATGCCTCAAAATAATTTGTTTCTATTGAAAAACACCAGTAAAATAACGTTTATTATATTTTATTTCATTCAAGTCATGATGAAGGAATGAGTTGAATGCTGCTGCTTAATGCTGTGCCTGTGGCCCCGATGGTATATGGTCTTCGCTCTTAGCATTTTATTGAAGAAGACTTGAATCGGGTGTGATACAGCATATGAAAGCAAACTTCCCAAGGATTATGGAGATGTTTTTATTTATTTTTAAGGTTGAGAAATGAAAGAATTATGGCCGTTTCTAATCTCAACATTTTACAAAAAAAGGACGCAAAAAAAGGCTGTTGCCATGTCTCATAGAAACAAGTAAATAGGTCTATAAAAATAAGCGCATATAACAGGGGTCTGCAACCTATTTTAAATGAAGTGCCATGTTTTTATTTTCTAGATAGTGTGTCTGCCATATCCAGATTCATTTTAATGACACCACATTAAAATAAAAAAAAGTATTTTGATTGTCCACAAATAAATAAAGTTCTTCCTTCTTTTTAAATATGTTCTTGCACATTGTTATAATGATCATTATATATATCCCCCTGCAGTCAGAGTTCATAGTTTTAATGAATGAATGTGATGCATTGTGAGCTGGTATAGATCTGCTATTTTCAAAAGTAATCTTGGAATTTTTTTATTAAATTTTTGGATTAGCCGTCCTTAGTTGGGCAAATGCATTCATCTGGGGATCCTTGACATGGGAATGTGCTGTGTGAGGATCACTGGTTTAAACAACATTAGGAGAAAAGCCCAAATAACCACTTTAGAAACAAGAAAAGCAACTACAAAATAGTACAACTACCAATATTTACAAGCAACTTTACAGAAAAAGAAGCCGCTTATAATAAACAGACATGGCAACACTCTAGCAGCCTCCCAGAGCCGCTCAAGTGTAAAATCAAACAGTGCTTGTTGCGTTTATGAGGTGGTCAGACCCACGTCTAATCGTTATGCGCTGAGTGTTTCCAGGTCAAGGGGCTTAATAGCAAATTGCGCAGATGAAAATAATTAACATATGGCTAAAATATTCAGGAACGCCGTATGCCATTATGTGTGTGCGTTCAACACGGGCCGAGTGCGTTCAACACGGGCCGATATGCCTTTCATAATACCATTGTGCGCAGAGCGAGGGCAATTTATGTATTACCCCATTGTAAAACGGATCTTCAAAATGGCACCCTCAGAGTCTAGCTGTATGCTCATACAGTAATGGAGTCTCAGAGTCTAGCTGTATGCTCATACAGTAATGGAGTCTCAGAGTCTAGCTGTATGCTCATACAGTAATGGAGGAGTCTCAGAGTCTAGCTGTATGCTCATACAGTAATGGAGTCTCAGAGTCTAGCTGTATGCTCATACAGTAATGGAGTCTCAGAGTCTAGCTGTATGCTCATACAGTAATGGAGGAGTCTCAGAGTCTAGCTGTATGCTCATACAGTAATGGAGGAGTCTCAGAGTCTAGCTGTATGCTCATACAGTAATGGAGGAGTCTCAGAGTCTAGCTGTATGCTCATACAGTAATGGAGGAGTCTCAGAGTCTAGCTGTATGCTCATACAGTAATGGAGGAGTCTCAGAGTCTAGCTGTATGCTCATACAGTAATGGAGGAGTCTCAGAGTCTAGCTGTATGCTCATACAGTAATGGAGGAGTCTCAGAGTCTAGCTGTATGCTCATACAGTAATGGAGGAGTCTCAGAGTCTAGCTGTATGCTCATACAGTAATTACATTGATTATGCGTAGCCTCAGTTCTGTAATGAAGCGTGGCAGAGCGGTGTGTCATCAGCGTACACTGCAGTCATTCTCAACCTTTAATTTATTTATTTCAAGGACCCCCAGTTTGAAATGCATTAGGCAATGGACCCCCAGTTTGATATGCATTAGGCAATGGACCCCCAGTTTGATATGCATTAGGCAATGGACCCCCAGTTTGATATGCATTAGGCAATGGACCCCAGTTTGATATGCATTAGGCAATGGACCCCCAGTTTGATATGCATTAGGCAATGGACCCCCAGTTTGATATGCATTAGGCAATGGACCCCAGTTTGATATGCATTAGGCAATGGACCCCCAGTTTGATATGCATTAGGCAAAGGACCCCCAGTTTGATATGCATTAGGCAATGGACCCCCAGTTTGATATGCATTAGGCAATGGACCCCCAGTTTGATATGCATTAGGCAATGGACCCCCAGTTTGAAATGCATTAGGCAATAGACCCCCAGTTTGATATGCATTAGGCAAAGGACCCCCAGTTTGATATGCATTAGGCAATGGACCCCCAGTTTGATATGCATTAGGCAAAGGACCCCCAGTTTGATATGCATTAGGCAATGGACCCCCAGTTTGATATGCATTAGGCAAAGGACCCCCCGTTTGAAATGCATTAGGCAATGGACCCCCAGTTTGATATGCATTAGGCAATGGACCCCCAGTTTGATATGCATTAGGCAAAGGACCCCCCGTTTGATATGATCTTTTTTGAGTGGTGCAACCACTCCTACAAGCAGCAATGTCCGTGTACCTGTGTGTGTACCTGTGTGTGTATGTACCTGTGTGTGTATGTACCTGTGTGTGTACCTGTGTGTGTACCTGTTTGTTTGTATGTATGTATAAGTGAGCACGAGTATGTGACTTAATAATAGCAGTAGGGTGCGCCAGAAACAGTGAGAGGGGTAGTGCTGTGCCTCTAATGAGAGAGAGAGAGAGAGAGAGAGAGAGAGAGAGAGAGATAGAGGGAGGGGGGGGAATTGCACCACTCAGTTCACACGTGTGTGATTTTTAATCTACATTAACTCTTGAGAGTGTCAAATGGACATGTCAGGGTCCATTTGATTCTGAACTATCAATCATTTAGCGGGGAACCCCCCCCCCCCCCCCCCCTCTGGAACCCCCCCTCAAGGACCCACTTTGAGACCCACTGGCATAATGCCGCCACCGCATTCATCACTGACCCCCCCCCCCCCCATCCCCCCTCCTCTGGGTGACAGCTTTCCACTTTGACCCAGCCGTCTCCCCACAACAGATCCCCGGGGGGGGGGGGGGGGGGCACTCCACGTCAACGCACCTGGGTCCCTTTCCCCTTCATCACACACACACACACACACACAATTCAATTCAATTCAAAGGGCTTTATTGGCATGAGAAAACATACGTTTACATTGCCAAAGCACACACACACACACACACACCGTGAACATTAAACTGTTCACGGTGTGTGTGTGTCCCCCCCCCCCACTGCGTTGTTTCTCTGTCCAGCAGTGACCCAGTGAATGAGTAAGTAAGGGGCAGGGCTAATAATATGCAGATCTACAACGCGCCGCGCTGCGACACGTTGTGATCTTGCAGATCAACTGTTCTTGTTTCCGATCAGGCAGTGGAGCTCAGTGGACGGGTCTAATTAATGAGACGCAGGGGGGGGGGGAGGGTTCTAGCAGCGTGCGTGCGTCCTGCTCTCATCGGCCTCTAAACATAACATATCTTGCTTTAAAGGTATATTCAGTGATTTCACTTAATTCAAATATCACTTATTTTTTTGTTTTGTTGTGATAATCCTCTCTACTATAGAGTGTGCTGACCATATAAGGAGTTCCTCCCTGTCCCCAGTTAACCCCTGGGGGTCAAAAAACCTGATTGGACGAAAGGCTGGGTCCCACAGCCAAAAACGAAACCTAAGGTTTTTTGAGTTAAATCTCTGAATATACCTTTAAACCATTCTGACCTGAGATCAGATTCTAAAAGTGTCTTTGATTTTTCAAAAATAGCAGACCTACAAGCTCGTAGCGCGCCACTCGGTGGCGCGATACGAGCTTGTAGATCTGCTATTTTTCAATAGCTAAAGCATAACATGATGCTGACACCAAAACAACGAGGAACCGGATGTGGTTCCATCACATTTGGAATCTGTTGGGGAAGATGTTTTTCTCACACTGTCATTGGTTCTCAAACGTCTTATTTCAAGGACCACCAAAACTCTGAGGGTACAAAAGGAACCATGATGGTCCATTTGGTTGCTTGTATGTACACTCTCTGAATTACAGACCTATAAGGGTCCATTTGGAACCCCTTAATTCACCCAGAGGATCCCTGTAACCACTACAATAACATATATGCACTGCATGTTTAATTGAATGTTATTGTGTTTATCAAACATTATAATGAAGGCCAAAATTAAATATGTATATTTTTGAGAGGCGCGCGCTAGCCCCTCCTATGTCCAGCTTTATGTGTTTGTGTGTACCCCATAGCGATGATTTGATTGGCTGAGCACGGAATGTGAGGACGCCAAAAGTGATTGGCCGGAATGTGATGTTGTATAATGAATTTAATGATGTATGATGTCCAGCTTTGAGGGTTTGTGTAAACACAAACATTGAAGACAAAGTGAATTCCCATAGACAGTTTGAGAGTTTGTGTAAACACAAACATTGAAGACAAAGTGAATTCCCATAGACAGTTTGAGGGTTTGTGTAAACACAAACATTGTAGACAAAGTGAATTCCCATAGACAGTTTGAGAGTTTGTGTAAACACAAACATTGTAGACAAAGTGAATTCCCATAGACAGTTTGAGAGTTTGGGTAAACACAAACATTGAAGACAAAGTGAATTCCCATAGACAGTTTGAGAGTTTGTGTAAACACAAACATTGAAGACAAAGTGAATTCCCATAGACAGTTTGAGGGTTTGTGTAAACACAAAAATTTAAGACAAAGTGAATTCCCATAGAAATCTTGAGGGTTTGTGTAAACACAAACATTGAAGACAAAGTGAATTCCCATAGACAGTTTGAGAGTTTGTGTAAACACAAACATTGAAGATAAAGTGAATTCCCATAGACAGTTTCAGAGTTTGTGTAAACACAAACATTGAAGACAAAGTGAATTCCCATAGACAGTTTCAGAGTTTGTGTAAACACAAACATTGAAGATAAAGTGAATTCCCATAGACAGTTTCAGAGTTTGTGTAAACACAAACATTGAAGACAAAGTGAATTCCCATAGACAGTTTGAGAGTTTGTGTAAACACAAACATTGTAGACAAAGTGAATTCCCATAGACAGTTTGAGAGTTTGTGTAAACACAAACATTGAAGACAAAGTGAATTCCCATAGACAGTTTGAGAGTTTGTGTAAACACAAACATTGTAGATAAAGTGAATTCCCATAGACAGTTTGAGAGTTTGTGTAAACACAAACATTGTAGACAAAGTGAATTCCCATAGACAGTTTGAGAGTTTGTGTAAACACAAACATTGTAGACAAAGTGAATTCCCATAGACAGTTTGAGAGTTTGTGTAAACACAAACATTGTAGACAAAGTGAATTCCCATAGACAGTTTGAGAGTTTGTGTAAACACAAACATTGAAGACAAAGTGAATTCCCATAGACAGTTTGAGAGTTTGTGTAAACACAAACATTGTAGATAAAGTGAATTCCCATAGACAGTTTGAGAGTTTGTGTAAACACAAACATTGTAGATAAAGTGACAGTTTCACTCAGGTGTGATTTTTGAGGCCCATACAGCTTTTGTCCCCACATGTCTCATACAGTATATTTCCCATTGACAATGAAAGGAGAAATTAGGTCAAATGTCCGCCAAATATGACGTAAATTTGTGGCAACACAAAGCGCCCCTTATTTCACATGGGTGTGATTTTTATACACAGCTTTTGTCCACACACGTCTCAAGAATTGCAATTGACAATGAATGGAGTAATTGGGTCAAAAGTACGCTAAATATATGACGTAAATTAAACATCAAAACATTAAACGCCATTGACATCGAAGGGAAGATTTGTCATATGTGAACGAGCAAATCCGCTAACCAATCAAAGGCAACAGGCATTCTGATTGGCCAGTATGAGATGATGCATGATGATGTGTGTTTTTTTTAAATATTGGAATGGTTAAAGGGAACTGTTTAGGAATTAGACCGTGGGAATCTTTAAGGAATCTGAATCTTTAAAATCCCAAAGGATCCCAAAGGATCCCATCCCTATAGCGATACGTCTGTGCCTCATCTACATCTTAACAGCTCATTCCATGTCTCCCTCTCTCCCCTTTAACAGATCCCACGTTCATCCATGCGCATCTCATCCCAGACAGTGCCGAGAAGAATGACGACAAGCTCTACTTTTTCTTCCGGGAGAAAGCCTCAGAGATGGGTCAGAGTCCCATGGCCCAGTCCCGCATAGGGAGGATCTGTCTGGTGAGTTTCATCTCAACCAAAAGCCTCATATTATTTGAAATATAACAAAAGGTTTTTATAGCTGCGTGTGTTGGTCTCTCTCACCCTCACAGTGATCCAGAAATCCCCGTTCCCCGTTGTGCTTACTCACCATGAGTAATTACCGCTGTAGAGTAAGCTACACACCACTCTGCAGCCATAAAACCAAACAAAACCCTTTGGCTTTTTACGTTTCCTCAAAGCCAAGTGAGGAAAACATTCCATTGCAGGGGGGGGGGGGGGGGGGGGGGGAGTTGTGACTGTTTCACTGACTGACGGAGTTGACCTAAAAGCCTAACCTCGGATCCCAGGATGGCGTTCCTGACCCCAAGTCTTGCTCAATTCAGAGATGACCAAAGATTGGAGGGCTAGCTAAAAGACTAATTGAAGCATGACGTGTATACTGTATGTACTTTGATGCGTAGCAGTGTCAAAAATAGACAAAAAGAATGCGTGCGAAAAGACTGCTTCCAACGTGTTGCAACATGGTATGTTGTCAGCATTTGGTTTGGTATTATCAGTACACGACACCAGCATGTGAGAAAGGGCAGCATACCTCAAGCTCTATACTCCATATTATTACAATGGTCACTTGGAAGAAATGGAAGAATATCATTTCTTCTTTGCGAGCATCACTGTGGCACGATGCAGTATAAGTTCTACTTCAGTCCCCAGTCTATATGCATACATAAACATTCAGTGATTTGTGTTTATCACAGCAGAGGGGCACTATAAGGGACAGTGTCCAAACCTTCAGACTCTGTCCTCACATTACCACAGAGACACTAGTCCTGTTTGTCAGGAGACTTTTCCTTCTGCAGCTGAAGCCGGCAAGATGACACAGCCCTAAAGTATATAATTAAGCAAAGAATATAGGCTGCAAAACACATAGATCCCAGGATAATGCAGGATAACAGAATGTGTAGCTTTATAAGGACATAGTAATGTGGGCAAAAATAGAACTCCCTTCCTCCATTGAGAGTATAACGGTAAACACAAAACTCCCTGTTTCTCCAGTTGTGTAAATCTTCCAGGCTCTATGTAATGTGTTAAGGTTTGTGGCTCATTAATCACGTCCCCTGGGTTCGTAGTGGAAGTTGGCGAGCATCCCTAACAGATGGGCGAGTGGGGCTGACGCACCAAGCTGGAGTTTATTCACACATCCCCTCGAGTGCTGACTGATCCTTTGGACTATTGTCTTAAACAGCTGTTGGTCAGCCTGCCGATGGATGGAGCGACCAGTCCAGGGATTCCCAAACCTTTTCACCTCCAAACCCCAAAGATAGATTTTCCACCTAAAACGTACAACAAATACATTATGAATTCACCACTAAAGCTCTATTTAATAGTGAAAATAGCAAAGCTCTCAATGTGCGCAACAGCAACAACAACAACAACATTGCACGTGTCAGTAATTTATTTTTTTTGCAAATGTTTTGCAAAATGTTTTGTTAGAATTAATTTATTTTGTAGGAAACGACATGACCTTGACCTTGATGTACAAGTACACCCCCTGGACATGACGCTAGTATGTCGCAGGGACTTAACCTCCCAATCCAACCCTTGATGCTGAGTGTCAAGCAGGGAGGCACTGGGTCCCATTGTTACAGTCTTTGGTATGACCCGGCCGGGGATCGAACCCCGACCTCCCAGTCTCAGGGCGGACACTCTAACCACAAGGCCACTGAGCTGGTGATCTGGAGACCTGCCCATATGCTGTTGTATATAATACGCCTCTTGGTGTTGTATACTCATACCTGAGGAATTCCCACAGTGGTCAAAACGTTGTTCCAAATAAAGAATCTTCCTGGGAGCTGCAATTCAGTGTGCGGACATCCCTTCCTTTGTCATCGTGTGTGTGTGTGTGTGTGTGTGTGTGTGTGTGTGTGTGTGTGTGTGTGTGTGTGTGTGTGTGTGTGTGACCATACCTGTGTCTTGTGTTTGTGTCCCCACAGAATGACGACGGCGGACACTGCTGTCTGGTCAACAAGTGGAGCACCTTCCTGAAGGCCCGTCTCATCTGCTCCGTGCCTGGAGCCGATGGCATCGAGACGCACTTTGATGAGCTCAGTGAGTTTGCATCATCATATTATGGCACTTATCAACCGCCTCCTGTCAGCAGTTTGAATGAATATCCAGGTCCATTCAACCACTGGTCTGAATGAATATCCAGGTCCATTCAACCACTGGTCTGAATGAATATCCAGGTCCATTCAACCACTGGTCTGAATGAATATCCAGGTCCATTCAACCACTGGTCTGAATGAATATCCAGGTCCATTCAACCACTGGTCTGAATGAATATCCAGGTCCATTCAACCACTGGTCTGAATGAATATCCAGGTCCATTCAACCACTGGTCTGCTCTATATTGACTCATTCAAGGCTTTCTCCCTCTCTGTGGTCCATGTCATTGTAGGCAAACGGTTATTTCTAATTTAGCAAAATGTAGATGCACTGTTCAGGTACATGCATGGGGAAAACAGTACATAAAAAACAGAAATGGCTCAATAATTATATTTTAAAAAGTCACCCTATAAAGCACTACTAAAAGCAGTAGAAACAGGACAAGAAGTCACCAAAACATTGCACATTTAGCAAAAAATGTTAGATCTACAAACTCACTACACTTGGTCCCCTTCTTCTTTCCATCTACAGCACACGTTAGAATATCTGCCTGTTTTCACCTATGACATGCCTAGAACAGGGATGCTGCGGTCCTTGTGGTTAAGCCTAATTCATGCTTATGACTACGGTAATGGGTTGAGATAGTGAGAGTTCAAAATGAACCACTATACGTACGGCACAGTAAGACAAAACTTCACACCCACTTGTTATTAATAGTTAACTTTCTGCAAAGCTCATGGTTTTTAGAAGCGCTCTGCGTTGCTACTGCTCCTGTGATGTTAGATATTTGACACAGTATGTGACTCTGCACTACGTGTTACTCTACGTCCTACTAGAAAGACTCACATGACAGCCCTCGACTACCCATGTGTAACAATGCCTGCAAGACATAATTTGTATTTATTCATTTTTTATTAGATTTTATTAGGAGGGGGGGGGGGGGGTTGTTACATTTTATTTGATAGGAGGTAGCTGACAATTTCAGCTGCCAAGCTCTGAATCTGCCTTGAGAGATTACACGTTACTCGGGGCGTACTTGGTGTGTTCGTTTTAATAGCTACATTGGATCCATTGGGACACAGGTTTGTTTTCCCATTTCCTGAAATGTAACGCTACAAGGTTTCCACCTGACTGCGACATTGCGAATGCTATTCTTCATACGTAGGTTTAACCCATTCTGACCGGGCACCCATTTTGGTGTTGGCATGTTATGCTTTAGCTGTTGAAAAATAGCAGATCTACAAGCTCATATCGCGCCACCGAGTGGCGCGATACGAGCTTGTAGGTCTGCAATTTTTGAAAAATCGAAGAGCGACTGACATTTCTAGAATCTGATCTCAGGTCAGAATGGGTTCATCAGACCAGTGTGTGTCCATGTGGAAACCTCGTATGAATCTGATCTCAGGTCAGAATGGGTTCATCAGACCAGTGTGTGTCCATGTGGAAACCTCGTATGAATCTGATCTCAGGTCAGAATGGGTTCATCAGACCAGTGTGTGTCCATGTGGAAACCTCGTATGAATCTGATCTCAGGTCAGAATGGGTTAATCAGACCAGTGTGTGTCCATGTGGAAACCTCGTATGAATCTGATCTCAGGTCAGAATGGGTTAAACAGAGAACAGATGTAAAGCCACCTTGATGGAAACGGAGCAACACTCGTTGTGAACGTCAAAACATGATGTCCCTTTTCCTCATCCTCCGTCAACATCACGGTGCTTTTAGCAGCTCATCCACGGGTCAACGGGTCAGACTTACAGTCTGAGTACAGACAGAGGCGTGCATGGTTGAGGTCATAGGCTTGAATCTCCCGAGGTACAGGATGTGTAAAAGGTCCTATGTGCGCTCTGCCTTCCCACAAGTCATTCTTGGAGAAATGAACGGTGTCTCCAGCTCCGGCTGTCCTGATGGAGCCCAGCGGAGGCATCAGAGTGCTTCTATGAGGGGCCCAGGGGAGCCGCTCGAGTACATTCAGATGTGGAGGAAGTACCTTTGGCTGTGGGAGACATGGTGAATGCATTTAGTCTTTGCAGCCAGAGGAGAGGAGTGGGACCGCAGAGTATGAGGCAGAGGTGGAAGAAGTACTCTATAGAACTAACCATGCAGCAATGTAGAAATACATAAAGCATGAGTACGTCAATACGTTTGAAATAAAGTAAGTCATTGTACCTCAAAACTGTACTGAGTAAACGGTATACTTGAGTGAATGTGCTTAGTTAAGCCATTCTGAACGGGAACCCATTTTGGTGTTGGCATCATGTTATGCTTTAGCTATTGAAAAATAGCAGATCTACAAGCTCATTTTGAGCTATGAGGTTTTCAGAAACCTTAGGTTAGGTTTTAGAAGGCATCGTTAGAATGGGCCTCAGGTCTAAATTGGTTGTTAAGCCTGGATAATGCCATCTTTGACCGCAAGTATCTTCCTTTAGCCTGAAAACGTGCATGCCGTGTTGGTGTTGCATAATGCATATGTATGGCGTGTTCCTCCACATGCTTGGTATGTATGGCGTGTTCCTCCACATGCTTAGGTCCAAAGATGACGTAGAGATGCATGTGAAAGGGCGGCTAGGGTTTCTTGATGGCTGTGGAGTGTGTCAGATTAATGTCTTGCTTCCTGCTTGGTAAATGACCATGAAAAAGGACCCAGGTTATAAACGCTAGAGGCCTGGATTTCATGCCTGATCTTATTATTAGATATTCATGGTGATTGGCATTTCCAGTGACTTGTGGAGATGTAGTCTTGCTTATAGGGCTGCAACACTTAACGCAATCTAATTGATTTAATCAATTATAAAGAAATCAAAGCCCACCCGTTTGAAGTGAGGGGCGCTCTTATCATCATACGTCATCAGACATCTCACATGGCTCCTTCTGGCCAATCACAATGTGTGTCTTTATCTATAAAATAGGGCCTAATCAGACCTGTTTTAGTTTATTATAAAAAAAGATATATTTTTGCCTTTTCTTTCAGGTTGATTCATTATAGTATATTTAATTGTCAAAGCCAGAGAGAGTGTAAAATGTAACCTAGTGAAGGGTTTTGCTGCACATGCACCAGGTGATGCTCCTCTGACTCCATTCCCCTGATGGAGAGTGTTCATTGGAACTGTGTTTTTCAAGTGTCATTCCGTTCAATTCTGGTAGTCTACTTCAAATTGATCTCAATGTTCCTCCCCTTATTATTTCTCTGTGCTTTTCTCATTTATTAAGCCGTCAGAGGGTTCACAGGATTCAGCCCCGTAGAGTGGCTGCGTACATATGGCTCCTATTAAAGCCACCTTACACCAGAGAGGGGCTCCATTTCACATGTATTCCCCGCTGGGACTCGAGCACTATAGTTTCACTTCTGGGAGAGTTTGGACTGAGGACCGCTGTGAAACACTGTTGTCCAACTGGTGGTCCATTCCAAGACACACACACACACACACACACACACACACACACACACACACACACACAACCTGCCTCGAGTAGAAGTCAAAAAAAGAATCACTATGTCATGATTGTCATTATTAGCCTCAATGCCTCAGTGTAGTTGAAGGATCCCAGGAGTAATGGGAGAAATAATGAAGACTTTGAAAGACAGACAGTTTATCTCTAGTTTGCGTGGAAACAGCGGATCTGCTCTTTTGGTGAGGTCATTCTACGACAGGGTATGAATAAGGCTTCACAGAACTCACTATTGACTTTCTATGTCACTCTGTCGGTCACACTATTTGCCTTATATGGTCATTGTTGTGAATGTTTGTGAACAGTATTGTCTAATTACAGCATGATGGTGTTATGTCTTATTATAGGGGACGTTTACATCCAGACAACTCAAGACAACAAGAATCCTGTCATATATGGAGTATTCTCAGTTTCAGGGTAGGTGATTATGATTCCTGTACACTTTCTCCTAATAATAATAATAATAATAATAACACGCCAATGTAGTTGTTGTTGTGTTTTCCCATACAAAGGCATTTACCCATTCTGACTATTAGGAGCTTCGGACGCTTATTATCACAGCACCCAGGGGGAGCAGTTAGGGGTTAAGTGCCTTGCTCAGGGACACTTGGGCACGTAGACCAGGCTCCAGATCTACCCACCACCTCCACTACCATGACTCAGCTGGGATCCGCTATAGAAGCAAACCTGCTGACGGGAGTAGATTTTAGTTCCCATCTGAATTTGCTCAGCCTTTTGAGGCACCTGCTTCTCTCTGTTGTTGAAACAGCGTCTGATTGAACGCCACTACAAAGGCAGCTCAGGAAGTCAGTCTAGTGCCCAGCGGGGGGGCTTGCTGCAGTCCTTTAACACGGAGCTGTGGCTCACCACAGACCTCTACCATTCAAGGAAAAGCAAGCAGACAATGGCATTGCCAGATTGCAATTGACTATTTCGGCATTCAGCAGACAGTCTTATTCCAGAGCATTTTGCAAATGCCAGATGTAAATGAGCAGAGTATAAGTAGTCACTAAACAGCATAGCACCGCTATAGTCACATGCTGTCTGTGAAGAGAGCGCAGGGAGAACAATGTAGTGCCTGACAGAAAGTAGGATACCAAGTAAACAATGAACCTAGCATCTGTCTTAACAACGCGCTGCTATCTAAATGGCATTCTTAACATTTGTGCAAATATAAATAACTTCCCTGAAGAAGACGACCTAGGTGGAAACGTTGGATGTGAAAACGTTCTAGTCAATAAATATACAGCGTCGTGGCCTTTTTCTCATTTCTACTCATGTACTGCCTTAGGCCAGCACCTCACCAACACTGGTGTGAAGCCCTTTGCTGTTTCATCTAAATAACAAAACACAAGAACAAGTGACAGGAGAGATATCTCTGCATCTATCAAACAAAGGTATGAAGAAGGGATAGGAGGAGAGATGAGTGTTAGGGCGTGAGGTGAAGTCTAAAGAGATGTCTGCTCATTACCGTGCACACGCAGGGCGCTGTGGCTAGCCGTAATAGCCGTAATAAGCATACTTTGATAAACGGATTTGAGGAAACAAATGCTGTTATTGCCGCCATTCTCTCTGCAGGCTCCAAGCCCATTTAAAGCCTGCTTGATGCTAATGATAGAGACCTCTGACAGGAGCTACAAACACATCCACCCACCACACGCAGCAGCCAGATACTGGGCTCTGGTGATTAGCAGCACTATGTGGGTGTTTGTGTGTCAGTGTGTCAAACAGCTGGGCTGTGGTAGTGTCTGTTGGAGACCATGCTTGTGTGCATCGTGATGTAGTAAAGTAAAGAATGAATTAAGCTTAACCACTCTCACCCTGGCGTACTTATTTTGGGCATGTCATTAAGGTTCACAAGGGTAACCGTACCCTGCCGAAACGTTGGGTTTCTTTTTACTCCAAAAATATAGTATTGGCACTTTGGCTACCAGTGTATGCAAGCAATAACTAGGTATTCATATCACAATGCATTCATGTCTCTTGAAGATTAGCATTTAGATGATTCTGCCATGGAGCCGGGCACCGCTATAAGGACTCTGGTGTCCGTAGCGTTCTCATGCACAGGGTGGTGTTAGCGTTCTTTACTGTGGGCAGAAAACTGTCACAAATGTTTAGACGGATGCTAGATTCCTTGTTTACCTGGTATCCTAGTTTCTTTGAGACACGACATTGTTCTCCCTGCAGCGCTCCACTTATGTGACTACTTAACCCATTCTGAACGGGGACCCATTTTGGTGTCGGCATCATGTCATGCTTTAGCTGTTGAAAAATAGCAGATCTACAAGCTCATAGCGCGCCACCGAGTGGCGCGCTACGAGCTTGTAGGTCTGCTATTTTTTTTTGAAAAATCGAAGAACGACTGACATTTTTAGAATCTGATCTCAGGTCAGAACGGGTTAATCAGACCCAGTGTGTGTCCTAGTGGAAACCTCGTATGAATCTGATCTGGGGTCAGAATGGGTTAACTAAATAAAATGCCCGAAATAGGCATTCTACAAGCTCACGACACGCGGCGTGGCCCAGTGAGAGGCTTGTTGAGTGTTTGGGGATGATGAAGAACAGAGATGGAATCATTTGGAGAGTGGAGCTAATTATCTCAGAGAGTTAAGGAGTTAACACGTGTTTCCACACGCTGTGGTCTCATTGTGCTCCCTCAGATCTGTGTTTAAAGGCTCGGCGGTGTGTGTCTACTCCATGGCCGACATCCGGATGGTCTTCAACGGACCGTTCGCACACAAGGAGGGACCCAACTACCAGTGGGTCGCCTACACAGGGAAGATCCCCTACCCCCGGCCTGGGACTGTGAGCTACCAACACGCACGCACGCACGCACGCACACACACACACACACACACACACACACACACACGCACGCACGCACGCACACACACACACACACACAAGCACACACACGCAAGCACACACGCATGCATGCACGCACGCACACGCACACACAGTGTATTATTGTTATTATTAACCCATTCTGACCTGAGATCAGATTCATACGAGGTTTCCACCGGACACACACTGGTCTGATTAACCCATTCTGACCTGAGATCAGATTCATACGAGGTTTCCACCGGACACACACTGGTCTGATCAACCCATTCTGACCTGAGATCAGATTCTAAAAATGTCAGTCGACTCTTCGATTTTTCAAAAATAGCAGACCTACAAGCTCGTAGCGCGCCACTCGGTGGCGCGCTACGAGCTTGTAGGTCTGCTATTTTTCAATAGCTAAAGCATAACGTGACGCTGACACCAAAATGGGTCCCCGTTCAGAATGGGTTAACAATATTGTTATCATTATTTCTGATGTTTTATTGTCATGAGCAGGCCTATTGTTGCAGGTTTCTCATAAGCTTCATGTCAACGCAGTGTCCCGGAGGTACCTTCACGCCCAACATGAAGTCCACAAAGGACTACCCCGACGAGGTGATCAACTTCATGAGGAACCACCCCACCATGCACAACGCCATCTACCCGCTCCACAAGCGCCCCCTGGTGGTGAGAACCAACGTGGACTATGAGTTCACCACCATCGTGGTGGACCAGGTGGCTGCTGCAGACGGAAGCTACGAGGTGCTGTTCCTGGGGACAGGTCAGCGGCTCACCCTGTTCTGATGACATCATGACTCTGATCACATTCCATTCATTGTAGAGCTTAAAGTCCATGTCCAGTCTTGAGAATGAATCGCGTAATGGAGAGTAGAGCGGTTTATAAATATTCTGTAACTCTAGCTTCGCTCGGTCTGGCGGAACTTCATACACTTTCTCCCGCTAGACTATTAATCACAGATGGGTCATATGTTGGGGAGACCCCCCCCCCCCCCCGCACGCACGCACAGTCGCACACACACACACACACACACACACACACACACACACATACAGTACTACACACCCTCAGCTGCTGAATTCACTGTAGTCAGCCATAATGATGAATGGCTTGTGAAGAACGCTGTTCAACAAGAGATAGTAAGTTCAATATCCTGTGAAACAAATCACTGGGTTGGAGGAGACAGACAGACACGTGAGCGTGGTAATAGAACACTGCTTCTCCATCTTTTTCATATCAAGGACCCTCATTTATTTGGCATTAGAGCCGCAGACCCCCATGTCATGAGATTTATTCATCTCTCAGACCAAATCTCTGTATATTTTTAATTGTCGGATATGATTTTGACCAGAATTCCCATGCCGTATTGATGTGCTAGAGACATAACGGGTAAATACAGTATGATCTAAATAATAATTTGTCTATTCTCTAATTGTGTGAAGAAGTTAAGAACCTAATTTAACCCATTAAAACCGGGAAAGCATCATTTTAGATTTTAGCTATATACAGCAGCACATTTCCATGATTAAAAAAGCTGATATACAAGCTCATAGCGCGTGCAACACTATGAGCTTGTAGATTTGCTATTTTTGAAAGATCACGCAAATTTGTTCAAATCTTAGAATTTATATATTATTTTAAAGCAAAGTTTTTAACTCAAATCTTTGCTTCTGGAGAGAACCAGGGGGAAAAAATGGAGATGGAGCCAAATAGATTATTTTGGGGGTCCTTGACATGAAAAAGGTTTGGGGCTCTCTCTAGTTTGGCAGAGGTAGAGCAGCACCCAGGATTACAGTTTAGACAAATGGCAATGGGTGAAGTTGGGTTAAAAAAAGAGGCTCAACGGGTCAATGAGGCTATAGTTGAAGCTGCTTCCTTGTTTTGTTCCTCAGATCGGGGAACCGTGCAGAAGGTGATTGTGCTGCCTCGAGATGATCTCCAGACTGAGGAGCTGGTCCTGGAGGAAGTGGAGGTCTTCAGGGTCAGTCTCCTCTTTCCCCCTGAAGTCCTGTCCTTTCTTAGATGCACATGGATAACTGTGCTGTGTGTATAGCATAAAGGATTATATTATTATATTATTATTATTATTTCTTAGATAACTGTGCTGTGTGTATAGCATAAAGGATTATATTATTATATTATTATTATTATTTCTTAGATAACTGTGCTGTGTGTATAGCATAAAGGATTATATTATTATATTATTATTATTATTTCTTAGATAACTGTGCTGTGTGTATAGCATAAAGGATTATATTATTATTATTATTATTTCTTAGATAACTGTGCTTTGTGTATAGCATAAAGGATTATTTTATTATATTATTATTATTATTTCTTAGATAACTGTGCTTTGTGTATAGCATAAAGGATTGTGTCCATTAATAGTTGGTACTATCTGTATCATGAACAGATTCCCACCCCAATCACAACAATGAAGATTTCATCAAAGCGGGTAAGTAACAGTGAGACTCATTGACCGCCATCTAGTGGTGGCTTAGTGTGGCACAGCCTGCTATACATTCTAAGTGAAGGGGCGCCATCTAGTGGTGGCTTAGTGTGGCACAGCCTGCGGTTCTCTGTGGTCTGACTGTGTTCTTTGAGCCCTCAGATGGGTTCTCTGTGGTCTGACTGTGTTCTCTGAGCCCTCAGATGGGTTCTCTGTGGTCTGACTGTGTTCTTTGAGCCCTCAAATGGGTTCTCTGTGGTCTGACTGTGTTCTCTGAGCCCTCAGATGGGTTCTCTGTGGTCTGACTGTGTTCTTTGAGCCCTCAGATGGGTTCTCTGTGGTCTGACTGTGTTCTCTGAGCCCTCAGATGGGTTCTCTGTGGTCTGACTGTGTTCTCTGAGCCCTCAGATGGGTTCTCTGTGGTCTGACTGTGTTCTTTGAGCCCTCAGATGGGTTCTCTGTGGTCTGACTGTGTTCTCTGAGCCCTCAGATGGGTTCTCTGTGGTCTGACTGTGTTCTCTGAGCCCTCAGATGGGTTCTCTGTGGTCTGACTGTGTTCTCTGAGCCCTCAGATGGGTTCTCTGTGGTCTGACTGTGTTCTCTGAGCCCTCAGATGGGTTCTCTGTGGTCTGACTGTGTTCTCTGAGCCCTCAGATGGGTTCTCTGTGGTCTGACTGTGTTCTCTGAGCCCTCAGATGGGTTCTCTGTGGTCTGACTGTGTTCTCTGAGCCCTCAGATGGGTTCTCTGTGGTCTGACTGTGTTCTCTGAGCCCTCAGATGGGTTCTCTGTGGTCTGACTGTGTTCTTTGAGCCCTCAGATGGGTTCTCTGTGGTCTGACTGTGTTCTTTGAGCCCTCAGATGGGTTCTCTGTGGTCTGACTGTGTTCTTTGAGCCCTCAGATGGGTTCTCTGTGGTCTGACTGTGTTCTCTGAGCCCTCAGATGGGTTCTCTGTGGTCTGACTGTGTTCTTTGAGCCCTCAGATGGGTTCTCTGTGGTCTGACTGTGTTCTTTGAGCCCTCAGATGGGTTCTCTGTGGTCTGACTGTGTTCTTTGAGCCCTCAGATGGGTTCTCTGTGGTCTGACTGTGTTCTTTGAGCCCTCAGATGGGTTCTCTGTGGTCTGACTGTGTTCTCTGAGCCCTCAGATGGGTTCTCTGTGGTCTGACTGTGTTCTTTGAGCCCTCAGATGGGTTCTCTGTGGTCTGACTGTGTTCTTTGGCCCCCCCAGCAACAACTGTACGTGGGCTCTGTGTTGGGCGTGACCCACCTGGCTCTGCATCGCTGTGACGTGTACGGGGAGGTCTGCGCTGACTGCTGCCTGGCCAGAGACCCGTACTGTGCCTGGGATGGAAAGTCCTGCTCCCGATACTCTGCTTCACAGAAGAGGTGAGTACCAACATAGTAAAGACACACACACACACACACACACACACACACACACACACACACACACACACACACACACACACACACACACACACACACACACACACACACACACACACACTATAGGGGTGTCAATCTTTTGGTATCACAATACGATTCAGTTTCGATTGCCTCATGCTTATGTAGTATAATATTTATATTTATTTTTATATTTAATCTCCCCTTGCAATAATATAAATAGTTAAATACACAAAGGCAAAAAGGTAGTATTTCTTTATGCTAAAACTACCGTTGAGATATATATATATATATATATATATAAATTCCCAATGACTGAGTATAATACGTTAAAGCAATGCAAGAAAATGAACAACGTTCTGAAGTTGTAGGGCCGCTTCACCCCTTTTGCAACCAGATCTTATTTGTATGACGACAAGAAACCCTTTCCTTGGGCTTTTCTGTGGGTAATATGTGTTTTTAGATAGTTTAGTATTTCAAAGTGTCTGTGACGTCATGGACACTGGTCTCACTGCTGGATTAACTACAATTACCATAATGCTTTGCTGCACTCGCCCAACCTTGTGGATAAAGGGGAGGGCTGTCTTACTGAGACAACATGTAGTCCAGGAAGGAAGTGAGACCGTCTGTGACGTCCATGTGACATCACAGACGTTTTGAAATACTAAAATATCTGAAAACACACATTCTGTCCTCCCCCCCCCCGACATCATTAAAATAAGACCTGGTTGCAGTGGCGGAACAACACTGGGCCGGGCCGGGGTGTGAGACAGCACGACCGGGCCTCACCGAACATGACTCCCCCCCCCCCCCCCCCCCCCCCCCATCGGGAAAAAACATTTACGCTAACAGTTGCTGCTAATTTGAGGAGTGCATGAACGAGAGAGTAGTTGTGTGTGATTGATCGCGTCTGTGTCTGTGACATTGCGCAGCAGTGCACACACGAGAGAGAGATAGAGAAAGAGAGAGAGAGACGTAGAGAGAGAGAGGTGCCACTGCTGCGTAAAATAAATAGGCTATTACTATCACCACTAGTAATTCAATGCCAAAGAGAAAAGGTGTTTTGGTCTGGGTCTGTAGGAGCTGCTCTGCTGCATGGGAGTTCACATAGTGATGGAACAGGTCAGTCTTCAGAAGAAAAAAAAAGATATCGCTGGCAACCAAAATCAATTCTCCGCATCGCAAAAATAAATCTATAGGCCTAGTTTCATTCGTGACATTAGACTCAGCCAATATGCACAACGCAGCGCATGAGATTGCAGATCTTTGAATTTTCGGTTTGCACTGAGCGCACTCACCATGTGAATCACCAGGTCCTCACAAGTATAATGTACACCGCCAGGCTCCACAAGGTTCTCAGCGCAATGGCGCGTCGATAAAAGTTGGGATTTTATAGTGGCATTATTCAGGCAATACTCAACAGATTGTTATAATTCCAAGTGATCTATAATCTGTGAAGTTTATATTTTCATTTGGGTGTAAGTAATGTTTTTATATGACTTATCAAACATGGTAGCCTATATTTAATGTCCACTGAGCTGTGGTGCGCTTGCCTACATTCTCAATTAGGGATTTTCCCAGCGGTCATTTTCACTCTCGTGTAGCCTACAACCTTTATTCAAATAGGGTATTTTAAAATGCAACCATACTATATAACTATATACAACTATATATTATTGATCGCGTCTGTGTCTGTGACATTGCGCAGCAGTGCACACACGAGAGAGAGAGAGAGAGAGAGAGAGAGAGAGAGACGTAGAGAGAGACGTAGAGAGAGAGAGGTGCTGCGTGTAAAAAAATAAATAGGCTAGGCCTACTCATCTTTGTGTTCTGTTTCACCTTTGCTGAGTGATCGCACACAGGGAAAAGCAACAAGAAGGGGTTTAGAATCGAAACAGTCCGTTGTGGAATCACACAGAGTGATTAGCCTACTAATGAGTGACAGGTCTTGGCTGGACCCTGGCTGGACCTTCTCTCTCGCGGTAAATTCTCATCAGACAGACATGATATTTTGTTAAAGTGTAGGCTATTATAGGCTATATATAGGCTCTGTATCTGGTTAATTCAAGATTCAAGATTGCTTTATTTGTCATTCTTTAATTCCAACTGCAGCAGCAGAAAAAAACGAAATTGCGATGTGCTGAGTGCACGGGCCGCAGCAGCATGGGTCGCGGCGTCGCGCAGCTCACGCTGCCACAAACTTCTCTTTACATCAGAGAAAAAAAGAAAAAGAAGAAAGCGACCAGCGGGGGCCCGTCGCTTTCTTCTTTTTCTTTTTCTTTTTCTTGGTTTTATCAGTCGTGAGTGACTGTGTAAAAAATCGTCCATCGATCATCTGACAGCCCGGGCCCTCAGGAGGTCCGGGCCGGGGTGTGACCACCCCCCCTACACCCCCGGTAGCTCCGCCCCTGCCTGGTTGTAAAATTGGTGAAGTGACCCTTTAACCCATTCTGAACGGGAACCCATTTTGGTGTTAGCATCATGTTGTGCTTTAGCTATTTAAAAATAGCAGATCTACAAGCTCATATCGCGCCACCGAGTGGCGTGATATGAGCTTGTAGGTCTGCTATTTAAAAAAAAATCATTTTTAGAATCTGATCTCAGGTCAGAATGGGTAAATAATGAAACTGTCAGGATGTAATAGACATTTTTTGAATCTGATCTCAGGTCAGAATGGGTCAAACAAATACCTGCGTAATGAAACAGTGAATTCCTTCTAAGCATATCTTAATTTCAAGTCCCGTTGTGTTTTCAGAACACGTTATAATTGAGCTTGTTGTTCTGGAATGTTGATCTGACCCCTCTAGGCGAAGCCGCCGGCAGGATGTGAAGTATGGCAACCCCATCCGGCAGTGTCGTGGCTATAACTCCAACGGTGAGAGACAACATCACTTTGTCCCAAAGACCCAAAGACCGCAGGAACAAGGTTCTGCACTTAAACAAACACAATCACAACAATAGAACTGTGTCCAAGGCGGGGTTGGCCAAAGGGCCTTTCTGTGTGGAGTTTGCATGTTCTCCCCGTGTCCCCTAGGGTAGGTACCCTCACATGTTCTCCCCGTGTCCCCTATAGGGTAGGTACCCTCACATGTTCTCCCCGTGTCCCCTATAGGGTAGATACCCTCACATGTTCTCCCCGTGTCCCCTAGGGTAGGTACCCTCACATGTTCTCCCCGTGTCCCCTAGGGTAGGTACCCTCACATGTTCTCCCCGTGTCCCCTAGGGTAGGTACCCTCACATGTTCTCCCCCCGTGTCCCCTAGGGTAGGTACCCTCACATGTTCTCCCCGTGTCCCCTAGGGTAGGTACCCTCACATGTTCTCCCCGTGTCCCCTAGGGTAGGTACCCTCACATGTTCTCCCCGTGTCCCCTAGGGTAGGTACCCTCACATGTTCTCCCCGTGTCCCCTATAGGGTAGGTACCCTCACATGTTCTCCCCGTGTCCCCTAGGGTAGGTATACCCTCACAAAAAACACGCAGTAATCCTGGTCTCTAAACTGCCTCCCCCTGGCCAGCCTGATGGAGGGGAAAGGAACTGGTTGGAATAACGTGTTCCTTCCACACGCTACGTCCAACCAGGGAAACTCCCCCCTGTCAGGTGAAAAGGAGCAACTTGGACACTCAGGCATGAAGGAAGCATGAGTTCAAGTCCGTTGCTCTCCCCAGGTTGGCGGAGGGTGTGTGTAGAGCCCAGGATCACATTAGATGATTGGAAAAATGGGTTACAAAATCGTGGGATAAAAAATATATAATTAAAGAAAAAAAAAAGAATTGTGTTGTGAATCAGGTGGATGTTTCTGTAACGCGTGTGCATTGCATGTTTTGGTTTTTGGTTCTGGTCTAAAAACCAAGTGTTGGTTGAAGACATTAACCCTGCCACACATTCACAGCCAATAAGAACACTCTGGAGGCGGTGCAATAACCCTGCCACACATTCACAGCCAATAAGAACACTCTGGAGGCGGTGCAGTACGCGGTGGAGGGCAGTACCACCTTCCTGGAGTGTCAGGCCCGCTCGCCCCACGTGTCTCTGAAGTGGCACCTGCAGAGAGAGAACAGCGACCGCAGGAAGGAGGTGAGAGTCCCTCTAATGCACTACACCACCTCCATGTTCATTTACTTTGACTTGTCTGTGTCATGAGTACACCTCACAGAACATGGATACTATGTCTGTGTCATGAGTACACCACACATAACATGGATACTATGTCTGTGTCATGAGTACACCACACAGAACATGGATACTATGTTTGTGTCATGAGTACACCACACAGAACATGGATACTATGTCTGTGTCATGAGTACACCACACAGAACATGGATACTATGTCTGTGTCATGAGTACACCACACAGAACATGGATACTATGTCTGTGTCATGATGAGTACATCACACAGAACATGGATACTATGTCTGTGTCATGAGTACACCACACAGAACATGGATACTACTGTATGTCTGTGTCATGAGTACACCACACAGAACATGGATACTATGTCTGTGTCATGAGTACACCACACAGAACATGGATACTATGCAGCGATAAAGAAGTGAAAGCGAATAAATGGCATCTACCTGTATGACTGAGGCATCAACTATATGAATAGTTTGGACTCTTAACCCATTCTGACCTGAGATCAGATTCATACGAGGTTTTCCACTGGACACACACACTGGTCTGATTAACCCATTCTGACCTGAGATCAGATTTTAAAAAAAAATGTCAGTCGTTCTTCGATTTTTCAAAAAATAGCAGACCTACAAGCTCGTATCGCGCCACTCGGTGGCGCGCTATGAGCTTGTAGATCTGCTATTTTTCAATAGCTAAAGCATAACATGATGCTAACACCAAAATGGGTATATTATTATAATATATAACGCCAAGCTACGTATGGTATGTTTTCAAAAACATTCTTGAGAGCAACATTTGTAAATGACATTTTGTGTTTGTTTAGGTGCTCTGACTGAGCCTTTGGTTATCTGTTATTGAATCCATGGGTCATTATCTATAAATAACAGCCGGCTGAATTCAGCCATTGACCTATGGAGCATTGAAGCGTGGCGTGTAGCCGTGCAGTCCTCTGACCTCCTCCTCTCTCACAGATCCGTTCAGAGGGACGCATCCAGAAGACGGAGCAGGGCCTCCTGATGCGCTCGCTGCAGTCCTCAGACAGCGGCGTGTACCAGTGCACCTCCACGGAGAAGAACTTCAAACACACGCTGGTCAAGCTGCAGCTAATGGTGCTTTCCAGACGCACCGTCAACAACGTGCTGGTGGAGACGGGAAGCCCGGCCCTGCCCCCGCTTGCAGCCAGCGCCTGGACGCCAAGCGCCGGCCAGTACAAGGACCTGCTGACCATCCTGAGCCAGCCGGAGATGGGGCTGATCAACCAGTACTGCCAGGACTACTGGCAGCTGGCGGACGCCGGCGGTCTTCAGGGGGACACCATGTTGGCAGGGCCCAATAAGGCCAAGGGCCTGAAAGAACTAAAGGAACAGAAGAAGCCCCGGAACCGCCGGCATCATGATGAGACAACGGTGTCTCCGGCGTCGACATGAGGACTTTGACATGCACACACACACACACACACACACACACACAGTATACGTAATGCCAAATTCACATCAGCAGCGGTATTCCACTTGTGTTTGTTGAGAAAGTGGCGAATGCATTGTCTATGGCGAGAAATGACAAGCACTCACCCCGCTGCGACAGAAGGTGTAGCCTAGTGACAAAGTAGAGAAAATGAACAGCAGCCAAGCAGACGTGCTTTGGTCTGAAATAGGTGTGGCCTACCCATGAAGCTCATTTTAAGTTGTACACACCCATTTAGCACTGCTGGTGTGAATTTGGCCTAAAGCTATTCCTGGGTTCTGTTCCTTTCCTAAATGCTGATTCCTCTCCGCACACACACTCCAAACTCAAAAAAAGGGGAAAGACTTTGTCAAATGACAGGAACGTTGAATTATTATGAAGCAACAGCCGCCAACAACAACCAGGTCAACCATGTAACTGTCTGTGAAAGTACACAGTATTTATTCTAGGTTGTAAATAGTATTTCTTTGTACTTAACTAGAAGACATGTTTTTTTTTTCTTGTGAATAGGTAAATTTGTGCAAATATTGTCGTTATTATAATAATTCTATTGTTGTGTTACTGTTTAGTACAGTGTGTTATTATATGGAAGATATCTTTATGTTTTGTCCTTTTTATTTTGAGGCTCTGAAAGGTGGTTACGTGGGGAGTGACAAGGACCGATGGATGGATGCAGAGACATTCAGACAGAGGCGTAGTGAAAATGTCTCCCATGTTGGATCATTTGACTGCTGGCAGTATTTAGTCCTTGTGATGGAAGTCGGTGATATTCCAGAACGTCCCTAAACTCCTGCTGACAGAAGAAGTCGCTGTACGACGACGATGGACAATTCTTTCTACTGCAAAAAGCACAGCCAATGTGAAAAGGGGCATTTCCATTGAACACGCAAAGAGAAAACATTGCAGCTTTTGAAAAGACCTCACGTGAGAGCGAAAGGCCCTTGGTGACAGTGTGACAGACTTCTCCTTCAGGACGCAGCTCTTCTTGTTGAGTCATGTCCTAAATTAACCTCCTTGCCATCGATTAAAAAGTCAAATGCAGTTTGTGTATAATAGTTACACTACGCAGTGTCCATTTCTCTCGGAGCTCGTACAAAAGTAACCAAATGGACCCCCTTGCGGACCATTTCTAATTGCATGCTCTGAGTTAACGCAACACTGAGGACTTTCCTGTGCATGACCCATTTCTTCCAAAAACAACTTGATGTCAGGTGTTTGTTTTGTTTGTGTGAATATTACATCTCAATGTCGTATCCTTACAAACGTGATGAGCTATTTATTTTATCATTTTATCCACACTAAAATTGAAAATAACATTTTGCCTTTTCTTTTCTCATTTGAGACGAGAATGTCCAGCAGGCAGCTACCGTATACAGTGTGTGAGTTTGGGGGGAAAAGCACCTTCTGTAATTTATGCAGAGTACTAAGTTCTGATGAGTACTTTATCAGAAATATAATGTATACTGTATGTGGCTTTATGTAAAGGAGAGCATTTTGTCTGCTCAATGGATTTCTTTTAGCTCTCAAGCTCACCCCAAACTTTCTAAGAGTTTTCATTCCAGCTAAATATCAGTTTAGTTTTTGAGCAGATCATGTTTCAAGCTGTACCAGGTAAATCGGTCTACTCATTGAGTAGATCATAATTGTGCTCATTGCAGTTCTGAAAGGTACTCTGCTTACTGGTTATCTAAATTCTGTCCTCTGGTCAGTTCATCTGAGCAGGTGATGGCGGGCCCTGCCATCTTACTAACTTAATGTAGAATAAAGAAACAAAAGCTCCATATTGTTCAAATTGTATATATTCACAACCACTAAAGCTTTATTTATGCTTCAGCAACAGAGTGCCGTGTGATGTGGTCGCTTGACAAAAAAAGAAGGTGTTTTCAAGTGAAAAATGGGACCATTTTCTCAGTTGAAAATGTGTTTGTATTTTTTGTGGCCGTGACATAAATCAGGCTTAAGATGATCAGAGAAATATAGACCAACATCTCCAGGCATTTCTACTATATGTACAGTATATGATATGTCGTCAGTGGATGTCTTTCTTGTTGTGGGAATATGGGAATATTATCAGTGCAAGAAAGATGTGCTCATGCCCTTATGGTGGAACATGAAATACAGAGGACACTTTTCTCTCTCCCTTCTGTTTATGAAAAGTGCATAGATTTGCAAATCTCATTCATTTGTCTGTGTTTTGCAAACGGCTATGGGTCATTGAGGTAAGGTCATGTATGATATAATGCACAGTTGGTGTTATTGTAATGACTTGTATAAATTACTATCTTTCCTTCCTTGTTGATGTTGCTGACTAATAAATTAAAGCTCTATATTTTATAATAACAAATGTCCTAGTTTGTTTACCTTTGATGACAATATGGTGCACAATTTATAACACACCTTGCCTTGTTTGGGCATTTCCTGCTGACATCAGTTTTTTGTAGGCACTAAATATTTCACCTGATGACACACACTAAGGTGAGTTTCAGTGATGTCATCAGAGTCACTGATGGCAGAAAACTGGTGTATATGGAGTATTACCAAGTACTCTATGGCATAACGCTACATCCTAGAGGTATGCCAGTCTGATGACGCTATACCCTCCACAAGCTGCTGACATGTAATATAACAAATAACATGCACTTTACACATAACCTACCTGTATTCAGTGCGTCCTGAATTTCCTTCTTTTTAAGCTATGAACTTGGTCACTTTCCTGAAGACAGTGTTAACCTTACAGTGTTTTTCTGGTACCCAGGCCGGTTAGCCAGGCTATTGGAAAATAGCAGATCTACAAGCTCATAGCGCGCGCCACCGAGTGAACTACAGTCTTTTCACATTGAAAATGACATTTATAAAAGCTAACTGAGCATGAATGCTTAGAATGCATCCCAGTGCTTCTCAAAAAAGCGTCCGTGGACCCCCGGGGGCCCTTGGCGGATTCCCAGGGGGTCCCCAGTAAACGTAGGTAACGCAGCTATAGTGGTTTGAAGTATATAGACAGCAGTGAACTACAGTCGACTGTTTTCACATTGAAAATGACATTTATAAAAGATAACTGTGCATGGATGGTTAGAATGCATCCCAGTGCTTCTCAATTAAGCGTTCGTGGACCCCCGGGGGCCCTTGGGGGATTCCCAGGGGGTCCCCAGTAAACGTAGGTAACGCAGCTACTATTGAAAAATAGAAGATCAACAAGCGCGTAGCGCGCCACCGAGTGAACTACAGTCTTTTCACATTGAAAATGACATTTCTAAAAGATAACTGTGCATGAATGGTTAGAATGCATCGCAGTGCTTCTCAATTAAGCGTTCGTGGACCCCCGGGGGCCCTTGGGGGATTCCCAGGGGGTCCCCAGTAAACGTAGGTAACGCAGCTACTATTGAAAAATAGAAGATCAACAAGCGCGTAGCGCGCCACCGAGTGAACTACAGTCTTTTCACATTGAAAATGACTTTTCTAAAAGATAACTGTGCATGAATGGTTAGAATGCATCCCAGTGCTTCTCAATTAAGCGTTCGTGGACCCCCGGGGGCCCTTGGGGGATTCCCAGGGGGTCCCCAGTAAAAGGCTGAGTGTCGTGCTACGCGCTTGCAGGTCTGCTATTTTTGAAAAATGGAAGAAAAATAGCTTTTTCAGAAAACTGTCAGGATGTAAAAGACATTTTTAGAATCTGGTACCCAGGCCGGTTACCCAGGCTATTGAAAAATAGCAGATCTACAAGCTCATAGCGCGCGCCACCGAGTGGCGCGCTACGAGCTTGTAGGTCTGCTATTTTTGAAAAATGAAACAACAAACAAAATATTAGTATAAAACTAGTTGCCTGCTAGTGACTGTAACCATGTTTTGCAATTATATACTGTTCATATCTCTCTCTCTCTCTCTCTCTCATGCCCTACACATCTGTCAGACCCCACTTCATTGCTGTACTGCAACGTCCCACACCTGTCCTCAGACGATTGACAATTAAAATTGCATTTCAATATCACACAAATGATGTTGTTGTATTGCTGTTGTATGTCTTATGATAACATTTCATGTAATAAACATACAAGCAGGACATGCTGCATTAAGCCTTCTATCACTGCAGGGACTTGAACCCCGTTTCAGAAAACTGAAAGTACCTTCTACCGGTGATTGTTTTGGCCATGCTAACATGTCCTTACTTGCATGATAAAATAAAACATCTGCTGATGCACAAACCTGGACTGTCAATGTTGTAATCTTGAATCATGTGATGTTTCTGCGTCTCTCAACAGGACACCGTCCACGGCTGATGAGACACCTTGAGTCCAAGTGGATTGACCTGTAATGACCATGTACAATAGCAAATTGGGTTAAGGTTATAGGGCTTATAAGGATGCTTTTAATGTTTTCTATCATATACATGTCCATCTCATTTAAAAACTGTCTCTGCTGTTTCTCTGAACATAGTTGGTTGGATGTAACTTTTTCTGAATGGCCTACAGTGTATCCATTGCAGCTTTAATTCAATACTTAACTAATGTCATATTAATGTCAATTTGTGTTGCTATACAAATGCTCATTTAACCCATTCTGGACCCCTTTTGGTGTTTTAAGCATCAATTATACTTTAGCTAAAATAGCAGATCTACAAGCTCATAGTGCCGGGCGGAGCAGTAGCAGGTTGCCTGTTGATGGTGTGGGCAGGGCTGATAATCTGCACACCTGAGGGCCTATACAAACATTTGTCTCTCACTGACAGACAACTCCTATGTGCCTGTATACCGAATGATGCATTCATGTAAGTCTGCTTTCCTATATATATATCGCCTATGTTTCCTATACTGTGTATTACGCCTGACTTATCCCCATTATTGATTGTTATTTATTCACCACTGCCATACCTGTATCTGCAAAGACTGAATAAACACTCAATGTCAATACTGTCTGGTCTGGTTCATGATAGAACAACATATTTTCCAAATTTTCCAGACATGGGTTTTTCAGAAAACTTTTAGAATACTTTTATCTTTTTGACACTAAGGAGTGCCCGGCACCTGCCCCTGGCAGCTAAATAAAACACTAAGGGGTGCCCACCTGCCCCTGGCAGCTAAATAACACTTTGGGGCAGGTGGAGTCTGCTTTACCTGTTGTGCTGTTTACCTGAGTGAGCACTGTTTACCTGATGTGCTGTTTTCACCGTTGCTACACTTGACATTATAAAATATCAACTGTGTGAACCCATAGTCATTCATAGCTACTGTGTGTAGGTTAATAAGGCTGTTTGCTGGATGTTTAGCGGTCCTTTTGGTGCTGTTATGTGGATGTTTAGCGGTCTGCTGTTATGTGGATGTTTAGCGGTCCTTTTGGTGCTGTTATGTGGATGTTTAGCGGTCCTGAATTGTTTGGGGAGTGGCCTCCTCCCCAGTAATGGGTAGGCATGTAAAATGGATCAATGTAATTATGCAAGCTGAACAAAAGGGTTGATATATATTCTCTTGTTGTCTCTTATGATGTAATGTTTTGATTAGAGATTCCTAGAGATTCCCTAACGCAGACATCCAGATGGATGACAAATGTATTGACAGCATCAAACGTTTCACCACATTAAAGCCTTGGTCAGAAAGAGGCAATCTACAAGCTTGCAGATCTGCTATTTTCATCAAATCAAAGCCTTTGTTTACCAACTGTAGTTATGATGATGAAGATGATGATGATGTCAAAAACGGCTCAACTGCTTCATAAGAAAACAGGCTAAATATAGTTCTCAGCGCAGCAGCTCCTCTGGACTGACAGGCAGCAATGACATGACGTAGGGAAGCAGCGTCATGCAGGGTTTAGTTAATTTTTATAAATGAATGGGATAGAAAAAAGAGTCCTCTACTCAACAAGAATACATGGTAACAGTAGGGCACCCTAACATTTGAGTGGTTTTATTTTTTGAGCTCATGTTGCAAGTGGAAAAAGAGAAAATGACCATAAATCCCGTTGGTTTCATATCCTCCGTGGCGTGACGGCTAAGCCTCGGGGTTTGAGATCCAATAGCCAGTCATACGCAGCCGGAGTTCAAGTCTCACGAGACACGGACTAAGGACAAAGGATCAAGAGAGAAAACATTTAGCCACTATGTACAGTACAAAGCATTTTAGCTGTAATCCATTCTTCAGCTGTAAATGTCTGCTGCCTGTGCTGCGCTGCTCTGGTCTCTCCTCCTTGCTTGCCTGGAAGTAAGGAAGGAATGATGTAATGACTGTCAGACCGGCCAATAGAAAGTCTTGTTACATAGCTATGCTACGGCCCCACTCTATTCTATATCCCATACCCCGGAAGGTACTGCCTGTGTAAGCAACCCGTGGCTGAGTGGGTAGAGCACATGGACATAGTGTTTTTTTTTTTTTTTTACTGAGGCCGCTGGTTCAAACCAGGGCTCCGACATTTTAAAACTTGAATGTTCTATGAACAGGGCTTGGCTGTAAACAAGTGTTATGCACACTATCTGTGTGTATGATGAATTCCTGTTCTGTTTATGATGAATTCCTGTTCTGTTCTTTAGATACATAGAAATGTCTATTTGTATGTCTCTAAATGTTTTGATGAATTGAACAATGTGGACCCTGTTGTAAACAAGTGTAATGCTTAATTGGGTCGTCCACTCACAGTTGACAGTCTTTGTATTGAGTTTGTGCTTGAAATGTACTGTAAATTCTGCAAACTGTTAATAAATATTTCAATCAATCAATCAATCAATCAATCAATCAATCAATCAAAAGTGTGCGTGTGTGTGTGTGTGTGTGTGTGTGTGTTTGTGTGTGTGTGTGTGTGTGTGTGTGTGTGTGTGTGTGTGTGTGATTTTTTAAAATTTATTTGGCCCCTTCCCCCCCCCCCTGGCCCCTCCCCCTTCCGTGTGTGCGTGCGTGCGTGCGTGCGTACCCCTCCCCCCCCCCCCCCCTGGCCCCTTCCCCCCCCCCCTTTGGCCCCTCCCCCTTCCCTGCCTGCCCCCCCTGGCCCCTCCCCCCCCCCTGGCCCCTCCCCCTTCCGTGTGTGCGTGCTTGCTTGTGTGCGTGCGTGCGTGCTTACCCCTCCCCCCCCCCCCCCCTTTGGCCCCTCCCCCTTCCCTGCCTGCCCCCCCCCCTGGCCCCTCCCCCCCCCTGGCCCCTCCCCCTTCCGTGTGCGCGTGCTTGCTTGTGTGCGTGCGTGCGTGCGTGCTTACCCCTCCCCCCCCCCTTTGGCCCCTCCCCCTTCCCTGCCTGCCCCCCCCCCCCTGGCCCCTCCCCCCCCTGGCCCCTCCCCCTTCCGTGTGCGCGTGCTTGCTTGTGTGCGTGCGTGCGTGCGTGCTTACCCCTCCCCCCCCCCTTTGGCCCCTCCCCCTTCCCTGCCTGCCCCCCCCCCCTGGCCCCTCCCCCCCCTGGCCCCTCCCCCTTCCGTGTGTGCGTGCTTGCGTGTGTGCGTGCGTGCGTGCTTACCCCTCCCCCCCCCCTTTGGCCCCTCCCCCTTCCCTGCCTGCCCCCCCCCCCTGGCCCCTCCCCCCCCTGGCCCCTCCCCCTTCCGTGTGTGCGTGCTTGCGTGTGTGCGTGCGTGCGTGCGTACCCCTCCCCCCCCCCTGGCCCCTCCCCCTTCCCTTCCCCTGGCCCCTCCCCCTTCCCTGCCTGCCCCCCCCCGGCCCCTCCCCCTTCCCTGCCCCCCCCCTGGCCCCTCCCCCCCCCCCCCCTGGCCCCTCCCCCTTCCGTGTGTGCGTGTGTGCGTGCGTGCGTGCGTGCGTACCCCTCCCCCCCTGGCCCCTCCCCCTTCCCTGCCTGGCCCCTCCCCCCCTGGCCCCTCCCCCCCCTGGCCCCTCCCCCTTCCGTGTGTGCGTGCTTGCGTGTGTGCGTGTGTGCGTGCGTGCGTACCCCTCCCCCCCCTGGCCCCTCCCCCCCCTGGCCCCTCCCCCTTCCCTGCCTGCCCCCCTGGCCCCTCCCCCTTCCCTGCCCCCCCCCTGGCCCCTCCCCCTTCCGTGCGTGCGTACCCCTCCCCCCCCTGGCCCCTCCCCCTTCCCTGCCCCCCCCTGGCCCCTCCCCCCCTGGCACCTCCCCCTTCCGTGTGTGCGTGCGTGCGTACCCCTCCCCCCCCTGGCCCCTCCCCCTTCCCTGCCTGGCCCCTCCCCCCCCCCTGGCCCCTCCCCCTTCCCTGCCCCCCCTGGCCCCTCCCCCCCCTGGCCCCTCCCCCTCCCCCTCCCCCTTCCTGGCCCCTCCCCCTCCCCCTTCTGGCCCCTCCCCCTGTCTGGCCCCTCCCACTTCCTTAGCATTAGCTTGTTAGCATTAGCTTGTTAGCATGAGCTTGTTAGCATTAGCTTGTTAGCATGTTAGCATTAGCTTGTTAGCATTAGCTTGTTAGCATTAGCTGGTTAGCATGTTAGCTTGTTAGCATGTTAGCATTAGCTTGTTAGCATTAGCTGGTTAGCTCGTTAGCATGTTAGCATTTGCTTGTTAGAATGTTAGCATGTTAGCTTGTTAGCTCGTTAGCATTAGCTCGTTAGCATTAGCTTGTTAGCATGAGCTTGTTAGCATTAGCTTGTTAGCATGTTAGCATTAGCTTGTTAGCATTAGCTTGTTAGCATTAGCTTGTTAGCATTAGCTTGTTAGCATTACCTTGTTAGCGTTAGCTTGTTAGCATGCATTAGCATGTTAGCATTAGCTTGTTAGCATTAGCTGGTTAGCTCGTTAGCATGTTACCTTGTTAGCATGTTAGCATTTGCTTGTTAGCATGTTAGCTCGTTAGCATTAGCTTGTTAGCATTAGCTTGTTAGCATTACCTTGTTAGCGTTAGCTTGTTAGCATGCATTAGCATGTTAGCATTAGCTTGTTAGCATTAGCTGGTTAGCTCGTTAGCATGTTAGCTTGTTAGCATGTTAGCATTTGCTTGTTAGCATGTTAGCTCGTTAGCATTAGCTTGTTAGCATTAGCTTGTTAGCATGAGCTTGTTAGCATTAGCTTGTTAGCATGTTAGCTTGTTAGCATGTTAGCTTGTTAGCATGTTAGCATTAGCTTGTAAGCATTAGCTGGTTAGCATGTTAGCATTAGCTTGTTAGCATGTTAGCTTGTTAGCATTAGCTTGTTAGCATTAGCTTGTTAGCATGTTAGCTTGTTAGCATTAGCTTGTTAGCATTAGCTTGTTAGCTCGTTAGCATTAGCTCGTTAGCATGTTAGCTTGTTAGCATGAGCTGGTTAGCATGTTAGCTTGTTAGCATGTTAGCATTAGCTTGTTAGCATTAGCTGGTTAGCTCGTTAGCATGTTAGCTTGTTAGCATGTTAGCATTTGCTTGTTAGCATGTTAGCTCGTTAGCATTAGCTTGTTAGCATTAGCTTGTTAGCATTAGCTTGTTAGCATTAGCTTGTTAGCGTTAGCTTGTTAGCATGCATTAGCATGTTAGCATTAGCTTGTTAGCATTAGCTGGTTAGCATGTTAGCTTGTTAGCATGTTAGCATTAGCTTGTTAGCATTAGCTGGTTAGCTCGTTAGCATGTTAGCTTGTTAGCATGTTAGCATTTGCTTGTTAGCATGTTAGCTCGTTAGCATTAGCTTGTTAGCATTAGCTTGTTAGCATTAGCTTGTTAGCATTAGCTTGTTAGCATGCATTAGCATGTTAGCATTAGCTTGTTAGCATGTTAGCTTGTTAGCATGTTAGCTTGTTAGCATGTTAGCATTAGCTTGTAAGCATTAGCTGGTTAGCATTAGCTTGTTAGCATGTTAGCATTAGCTTGTTAGCATGTTAGCTTGTTAGCATTAGCTTGTTAGCATTAGCTTGTTAGCATGAGCTTGTTAGCATTAGCTTGTTAGCATGTTAGCTTGTTAGCATGTTAGCTTGTTAGCATGTTAGCATTAGCTTGTAAGCATTAGCTGGTTAGCATGTTAGCATTAGCTTGTTAGCATGTTAGCTTGTTAGCATTAGCTTGTTAGCATTAGCTTGTTAGCATGTTAGCTTGTTAGCATTAGCTTGTTAGCATTAGCTTGTTAGCGTTAGCTTGTTAGCATGCATTAGCATGTTAGCATTAGCTTGTTAACATTAGCTTGTTAGCATGTTAGCTTGTTAGCATGTTAGCTTGTTAGCATGTTAGCATTAGCTTGTAAGCATTAGCTGGTTAGCATGTTAGCATTAGCTTGTTAGCATGTTAGCTTGTTAGCATTAGCTTGTTAGCATTAGCTGGTTAGCTCGTTAGCATGTTAGCTTGTTAGCATGTTAGCATTTGCTTGTTAGCATGTTAGCTCGTTAGCATTAGCTTGTTAGCATTAGCTTGTTAGCATTAGCTGGTTAGCATGTTAGCTTGTTAGCATGTTAGCATTAGCTTGTTAGCATTAGCTGGTTAGCTCGTTAGCATGTTAGCTTGTTAGCATGTTAGCATTTGCTTGTTAGCATGTTAGCTCGTTAGCATTAGCTTGTTAGCATTAGCTTGTTAGCATTAGCTTGTTAGCATTAGCTTGTTAGCATGCATTAGCATGTTAGCATTAGCTTGTTAGCATGTTAGCTTGTTAGCATGTTAGCTTGTTAGCATGTTAGCATTAGCTTGTAAGCATTAGCTGGTTAGCATTAGCTTGTTAGCATGTTAGCATTAGCTTGTTAGCATGTTAGCTTGTTAGCATTAGCTTGTTAGCATTAGCTTGTTAGCATGAGCTTGTTAGCATTAGTTTGTTAGCATGTTAGCTTGTTAGCATGTTAGCTTGTTAGCATGTTAGCATTAGCTTGTAAGCATTAGCTGGTTAGCATGTTAGCATTAGCTTGTTAGCATGTTAGCTTGTTAGCATTAGCTTGTTAGCATTAGCTTGTTAGCATGTTAGCTTGTTAGCATTAGCATGTTAGCATTAGCTTGTTAACATTAGCTTGTTAGCATTAGCTGGTTAGCATGTTAGCTTGTTAGCATGTTAGCATTAGCTTGTTAGCATTAGCTGGTTAGCTCGTTAGCATGTTAGCTTGTTAGCATGTTAGCATTTGCTTGTTAGCATGTTAGCTCGTTAGCATTAGCTTGTTAGCATTAGCTTGTTAGCATTAGCTTGTTAGCATTAGCTTGTTAGCGTTAGCTTGTTAGCATGCATTAGCATGTTAGCATTAGCTTGTTAGCATTAGCTGGTTAGCATGTTAGCTTGTTAGCATGTTAGCATTAGCTTGTTAGCATTAGCTGGTTAGCTCGTTAGCATGTTAGCTTGTTAGCATGTTAGCATTTGCTTGTTAGCATGTTAGCTCGTTAGCATTAGCTTGTTAGCATTAGCTTGTTAGCATTAGCTTGTTAGCATTAGCTTGTTAGCATGCATTAGCATGTTAGCATTAGCTTGTTAGCATGTTAGCTTGTTAGCATGTTAGCTTGTTAGCATGTTAGCATTAGCTTGTAAGCATTAGCTGGTTAGCATTAGCTTGTTAGCATGTTAGCATTAGCTTGTTAGCATGTTAGCTTGTTAGCATTAGCTTGTTAGCATTAGCTTGTTAGCATGAGCTTGTTAGCATTAGCTTGTTAGCATGTTAGCTTGTTAGCATGTTAGCTTGTTAGCATGTTAGCATTAGCTTGTAAGCATTAGCTGGTTAGCATGTTAGCATTAGCTTGTTAGCATGTTAGCTTGTTAGCATTAGCTTGTTAGCGTTAGCTTGTTAGCATGCATTAGCATGTTAGCATTAGCTTGTTAACATTAGCTTGTTAGCATGTTAGCTTGTTAGCATGTTAGCTTGTTAGCATGTTAGCATTAGCTTGTAAGCATTAGCTGGTTAGCATGTTAGCATTAGCTTGTTAGCATGTTAGCTTGTTAGCATTAGCTTGTTAGCATTAGCTGGTTAGCTCGTTAGCATGTTAGCTTGTTAGCATGTTAGCATTTGCTTGTTAGCATGTTAGCTCGTTAGCATTAGCTTGTTAGCATTAGCTTGTTAGCATTAGCTGGTTAGCATGTTAGCTTGTTAGCATGTTAGCATTAGCTTGTTAGCATTAGCTGGTTAGCTCGTTAGCATGTTAGCTTGTTAGCATGTTAGCATTTGCTTGTTAGCATGTTAGCTCGTTAGCATTAGCTTGTTAGCATTAGCTTGTTAGCATTAGCTTGTTAGCATTAGCTTGTTAGCATGCATTAGCATGTTAGCATTAGCTTGTTAGCATGTTAGCTTGTTAGCATGTTAGCTTGTTAGCATGTTAGCATTAGCTTGTAAGCATTAGCTGGTTAGCATTAGCTTGTTAGCATGTTAGCATTAGCTTGTTAGCATGTTAGCTTGTTAGCATTAGCTTGTTAGCATTAGCTTGTTAGCATGAGCTTGTTAGCATTAGTTTGTTAGCATGTTAGCTTGTTAGCATGTTAGCTTGTTAGCATGTTAGCATTAGCTTGTAAGCATTAGCTGGTTAGCATGTTAGCATTAGCTTGTTAGCATGTTAGCTTGTTAGCATTAGCTTGTTAGCATTAGCTTGTTAGCATGTTAGCTTGTTAGCATTAGCTTGTTAGCATTAGCTTGTTAGCGTTAGCTTGTTAGCATGCATTAGCATGTTAGCATTAGCTTGTTAACATTAGCTTGTTAGCATGTTAGCTTGTTAGCATGTTAGCTTGTTAGCATGTTAGCATTAGCTTGTTAGCATTAGCTGGTTAGCTCGTTAGCATGTTAGCATGTTAGCATTTGCTTGTTAGCATGTTAGCATGTTAGCTTGTTAGCTCGTTAGCATTAGCTCGTTAGCATTAGCTCGTTAGCATTAGCTTGTTAGCATTAGCTTGTTAGCATGTTAGCTTGTTAGCATGAGCTGGTTAGCATGTTAGCTTGTTAGCATGTTAGCATTAGCTTGTTAGCATTAGCTGGTTAGCTCGTTAGCATGTTAGCTTGTTAGCATGTTAGCATTTGCTTGTTAGCATTAGCTTGTTAGCATTAGCTTGTTAGCATTAGCTTGTTAGCATTACCTTGTTAGCGTTAGCTTGTTAGCATGCATTAGCATGTTAGCATTAGCTTGTTAGCATTAGCTGGTTAGCTCGTTAGCATGTTAGCTTGTTAGCATGTTAGCATTTGCTTGTTAGCATGTTAGCTCGTTAGCATTAGCTTGTTAGCATTAGCTTGTTAGCATTAGCTTGTTAGCATTACCTTGTTAGCGTTAGCTTGTTAGCATGCATTAGCATGTTAGCATTAGCTCGTTAGTATTAGCTTGTTAGCATTACCTTGTTAGCGTTAGCTTGTTAGCATGCATTAGCATGTTAGCATTAGCTTGTTAGCATTAGCTGGTTAGCTCGTTAGCATGTTAGCTTGTTAGCATGTTAGCATTTGCTTGTTAGCATGTTAGCTCGTTAGCATTAGCTTGTTAGCATTAGCTTGTTAGCATTAGCTTGTTAGCATTACCTTGTTAGCGTTAGCTTGTTAGCATGCATTAGCATGTTAGCATTAGCTCGTTAGCATGTTAGCTTGTTAGCATGTTAGCATTTGCTTGTTAGCATGTTAGCTCGTTAGCATTAGCTTGTTAGCATTAGCTTGTTAGCATTAGCTTGTTAGCATTAACTTGTTAGCGTTAGCTTGTTAGCATGCATTAGCATGTTAGCATGAGCTTGTTAGCATTAGCTTGTTAGCATGTTAGCATTAGCTTGTTAACATTAGCTTGTTAGCATTAGCTGGTTAGCATGTTAGCTTGTTAGCATGTTAGCATTAGCTTGTTAGCATTAGCTGGTTAGCTCGTTAGCATGTTAGCTTGTTAGCATGTTAACATTTGCTTGTTAGCATGTTAGCATGTTAGCTTGTTAGCTCGTTAGCATTAGCTCGTTAGCATTAGCTTGTTAGCATGTTAGCTTGTTAGCATTAGCTTGTTAGCATGAGCTTGTTAGCATTAGCTTGTTAGCATGTTAGCATTAGCTTGTTAACATTAGCTTGTTAGCATTAGCTGGTTAGCATGTTAGCTTGTTAGCATGTTAGCATTAGCTTGTTAGCATTAGCTGGTTAGCTCGTTAGCATGTTAGCTTGTTAGCATGTTAACATTTGCTTGTTAGCATGTTAGCATGTTAGCTTGTTAGCTCGTTAGCATTAGCTCGTTAGCATTAGCTTGTTAGCATGTTAGCTTGTTAGCATTAGCTTGTTAGCATGAGCTTGTTAGCATTAGCTTGTTAGCATGTTAGCATTAGCTTGTTAACATTAGCTTGTTAGCATTAGCTGGTTAGCATGTTAGCTTGTTAGCATGTTAGCATTAGCTTGTTAGCATTAGCTGGTTAGCTCGTTAGCATGTTAGCTTGTTAGCATGTTAACATTTGCTTGTTAGCATGTTAGCATGTTAGCTTGTTAGCTCGTTAGCATTAGCTCGTTAGCATTAGCTCGTTAGCATGTTAGCTTGTTAGCATTAGCTTGTTAGCATTAGCTTGTTAGCATGAGCTTGTTAGCATTAGCTTGTTAGCATGTTAGCATTAGCTTGTTAGCATTAGCTTGTTAGCATTAGCTTGTTAGCATGAGCTTGTTAGCGTTAGCTTGTTAGCATGTTAGCATGTTAGCTGGTTAGCTCGTTAGCATGTTAGCATGTTAGCATTTGCTTGTTAGCATGTTAGCATGTTAGCTTGTTAGCTCGTTAGCATTAGCTCGTTAGCATTAGCTTGTTAGCATGAGCTTGTTAGCATGTTAGCTTGTTAGCATGAGCTTGTTAGCATGTTAGCTTGTTAGCATGTTAGCATTAGCTTGTTAGCATTAGCTTGTTAACATTAGCTTGTTAGCATGAGCTTGTTAGCGTTAGCTTGTTAGCATGTTAGCATTAGCTTGTTAGCATTAGCTTGTTAGCATTAGCTGGTTAGCATGTTAGCTTGTTAGCATTAGCTTGTTAGCATTAGCTGGTTAGCTCGTTAGCATGTTAGCATGTTAGCATTTGCTTGTTAGCATGTTAGCATGTTAGCTTGTTAGCTCGTTAGCATTAGCTCGTTAGCATTAGCTTGTTAGCATGAGCTTGTTAGCATGTTAGCTTGTTAGCATGAGCTTGTTAGCATGTTAGCTTGTTAGCATGTTAGCATTAGCTTGTTAGCATTAGCTGGTTAGCTCGTTAGCATGTTAGCTTGTTAGCATGAGCTGGTTAGCATGTTAGCTTGTTAGCATGTTAGCATTAGCTTGTTAGCATTAGCTTGTTAGCATTAGCTTGTTAGCATGAGCTTGTTAGCGTTAGCTTGTTAGCATGTTAGCATTAGCTTGTTAGCATTAGCTTGTTAGCATTAGCTGGTTAGCATGTTAGCTTGTTAGCATGTTAGCATTAGCTTGTTAGCATTAGCTGGTTAGCTCGTTAGCATGTTAGCATGTTAGCATTTGCTTGTTAGCATGTTAGCATGTTAGCTTGTTAGCTCGTTAGCATTAGCTCGTTAGCATTAGCTTGTTAGCATGAGCTTGTTAGCATGTTAGCTTGTTAGCATGAGCTTGTTAGCATGTTAGCTTGTTAGCATGTTAGCATTAGCTTGTTAGCATTAGCTGGTTAGCTCGTTAGCATGTTAGCTTGTTAGCATGTTAGCATTTGCTTGTTAGCATGTTAGCTCGTTAGCATTAGCTTGTTAGCATTAGCTTGTTAGCATTAGCTTGTTAGCGTTAGCTTGTTAGCATGCATTAGCATGTTAGCATTAGCTTGTTAGCTTGTTAGCATGCATTAGCATGTTAGCATTAGCTTGTTAGCATGTTAGCTTGTTAGCATGTTAGCATTAGCTTGTTAGCATGTTAGCTTGTTAGCATGTTAGCATTTGCTTGTTAGCATGTTAGCATGTTAGCTTGTTAGCTCGTTAGCATTAGCTCGTTAGCATTAGCTTGTTAGCATTAGCTTGTTAGCATTAGCTTGTTAGCATGAGCTGGTTAGCATGTTAGCTTGTTAGCATGTTAGCATTAGCTTGTTAGCATTAGCTGGTTAGCTCGTTAGCATGTTAGCTTGTTAGCATGTTAGCATTTGCTTGTTAGCATGTTAGCTCGTTAGCATTAGCTTGTTAGCATTAGCTTGTTAGCATTAGCTTGTTAGCGTTAGCTTGTTAGCATGCATTAGCATGTTAGCATTAGCTGGTTAGCATGTTAGCTTGTTAGCATGTTAGCATTAGCTTGTTAGCATTAGCTGGTTAGCTCGTTAGCATGTTAGCTTGTTAGCATGTTAGCATTTGCTTGTTAGCATGTTAGCTCGTTAGCATTAGCTTGTTAGCATTAGCTTGTTAGCATTAGCTTGTTAGCGTTAGCTTGTTAGCATGCATTAGCATGTTAGCATTAGCTTGTTAGCTTGTTAGCATGCATTAGCATGTTAGCATTAGCTTGTTAGCATGTTAGCTTGTTAGCATGTTAGCATTAGCTTGTTAGCATGTTAGCTTGTTAGCATGTTAGCATTTGCTTGTTAGCATGTTAGCATGTTAGCTTGTTAGCTCGTTAGCATTAGCTCGTTAGCATTAGCTTGTTAGCATTAGCTTGTTAGCATTAGCTTGTTAGCATGAGCTGGTTAGCATGTTAGCTTGTTAGCATGTTAGCATTAGCTTGTTAGCATTAGCTGGTTAGCTCGTTAGCATGTTAGCTTGTTAGCATGTTAGCATTTGCTTGTTAGCATGTTAGCTCGTTAGCATTAGCTTGTTAGCATTAGCTCGTTAGCATTAGCTTGTTAGCATCAGCTTGTTAGCGTTAGCTTGTTAGCATGTTAGCATTAGCTTGTTAGCATTAGCTTGTTAGCATGAGCTGGTTAGCATGTTAGCTTGTTAGCTTGTTAGCATTAGCTTGTTAGCATTAGCTTGTTAGCATGAGCTGGTTAGCATGTTAGCTTGTTAGCTTGTTAGCATTAGCTTGTTAGCATGAGCTGGTTAGCATGTTAGCTTGTTAGCATGTTAGCATTAGCTTGTTAGCATTAGCTGGTTAGCTCGTTAGCATGTTAGCTTGTTAGCATGTTAGCATTTGCTTGTTAGCATGTTAGCTCGTTAGCATTAGCTTGTTAGCATTAGCTTGTTAGCATTAGCTTGTTAGCATTAGCTTGTTAGCGTTAGCTTGTTAGCATGCATTAGCATGTTAGCATTAGCTGGTTAGCATGTTAGCTTGTTAGCATGTTAGCATTAGCTTGTTAGCATTAGCTGGTTAGCTCGTTAGCATGTTAGCTCGTTAGCATTAGCTTGTTAGCATTAGCTTGTTAGCATTACCTTGTTAGCGTTAGCTTGTTAGCATGCATTAGCTTGTTAGCATTAGCTTGTTAGCATGTTAGCATTAGCTTGTTAGCATGTTAGCTTGTTGGCCCCTCCCCCTGCCTGGCCCCTCCCCCTTCCTGGCCCCTCCCCCTCCCCCTTCTGGCCCCTCCCCCTCCCCCTCCCCCTGCCTGGCCCCTCCCCTTCCCCTTGCCTGGCCCCTCCCCCTTCCTACTCTCCCCCTGCCTGGCCCCTCCCCCTCCCCCTGTCTGGCCCCTCCCCTTCCCCTTGCCTGGCCCCTCCCCTTCCTACCCTCCCCCTGCCTGGCCCCTCCCCTGCCTGGCCCCTCCCCCTTCCTGGCCCCTCCCCCTGCCTGGCCCCTCCCCCTCCCCCTGTCTGGCCCCTCCCCTTCCCCTTGCCTGGCCCCTCCCCTTCCTACTCTCCCCCTTCCTGCCCCTCCCCCTCCCCCTTCTGGCCCCTCCCCCTCCCTGCCTGGCCCCCTCCCCCTTCCTGGCCCCTCCCCCCTCCCATGCCTGGCCCCTCCCCCTCCCCTGTCTGGCCCCTCCCCCTCCCCCTTCCTGGCCCCTCCCCCTCCCCATGTCTGGCCCCTCCCCATCCCCTTGCCTGGCCCCTCCCCTTCCTACTCTCCCCCTGCCTGGCCCCTCCCCCTTCCTGGCCCCTCCCCCTCCCCCTGTCTGGCCCCTCCCCTTCCCCTTGCCTGGCCCCTCCCCTTCCTACTCTCCCCCTTCCTGGCCCCTCCCCCTCCCCCTGTCTGGCCCCTCCCCCTCCCCCTTCTGACCCCTCCCCCTCCCCCTGCCTGGCCCCTCCCCCTTCCTGGCCCCTCCCCTTCCCCTTGCCTGGCCCCTCCCCTTCCTACTCTCCCCCTGCCTGGCCCCTCCCCTTGCCCTCTTGCTTAATTGATTAATTGATTAATTGATTCATTAGTTAATTGCTTAATTGCTTGATTGATTAATTGAAATTGCTTAATTGATTGATTAAAAATGCTTAATTGATTAATTGCTTTATTGCTAAATTGATTAATTGATTAATTAAAAATGATTAATTGCTTAATTGATTAATTCCTTAATTGATTAATTAAAATGGCTTAATTGCTTAATTGCTTAATTGTCTAATTGCTTAATTGCTTAATTGATTGATTGCTTAATTGAATAATTGATTAATTGCTTAATTGGGGGGAAGGGGCCAGGCAGGGGGAGGGGCCAGGCAGGGGGAGGGGGAGGGGCCAGGGAGGGGGAGGGGCCAGGCAGGGGGCGGGGCCAGGCAGGGGGAGGGGGGGCAGGCAGGGGGAGGGGCCAGGCAGGGGGGAGGAGGAGGGGCCAGGCCAGGCAAGGGGGAGGGGCCAGGCAAGGGGAGGGGCCAGGCAGGGAAGGGGGAGGGGCCAGGCAGGGGGGGCAGGCAGGGAAGGGGGAGGGGCCAAGCACGCACGCAGGGGGGGGGGGGCAGGCAGAGAAGGGGGAGGGGCCAGGCAGGGAAGGGGGAGGGGCCAGGCAAGGGGGAGGGGCCAGGCAGGGAAGGGGGAGGGGCAGGCAGGCAAGGGTGAGGGGCCAGGCAGGGACGGGGGAGGGGCCAGGCAAGGGGGAGGGGCCAGGCGGGGGGGGGGGCAGGCAGGGAAGGGGGAGGGGCCATGGGGGGGAGGGGCCAAGCACGCACGCAGGGGGAGGGGCCAGGCAAGGGGGAGGGGCCAGGCAGGGAAGGGGGAGGGGCCATGGGGGGGAGGGGCCAGGCGGGGAGGCAGGCAGGGAAGGGGGAGGGGCCAAGCACGCACGCAGGGGGAGGGGCCAGGCAGAGAAGGGGGAGGGGCCAGGCAGGGAAGGGGGAGGGGGCCAGGCAAGGGGGAGGGGCCAGGCAGGGACGGGGGAGGGGCCATGGGGGGGAGGGGCCAGGCGGGGGGGGCAGGCAGGGAAGGGGGAGGGGCCAAGCACGCACGCAGGGGGAGGGGCCAGGCAAGGGGGAGGGGCCAGGCAAGGGGGAGGGGCCAGGCAGGGAAGGGGGAGGGCCAGGCAGGGAAGGGGGAGGGGCAGGCAAGGGGGAGGGGCCAGGCAGGGAAGGGGGAGGGGCCATGGGGGGGGAGGGGGAGGGGCCAGAAGGGGGAGGGGGAGGGGCCAGAAGGGGGAGGGGCCAGACAGGGGGAGAGTAGGAAGGGGAGGGGCCAGGCAAGGGGAAGGGGAGGGGCCAGACATGGGGAGGGGGAGGGGCCAGGAAGGGGGAGGGGCCAGGCAGGGGGGAGGGGCCAGGCAGGGGAGGGGCCAGAAGGGGGAGAGTAGGAAGGGGAGGGGCCAGGCAAGGGGAAGGGGAGGGGCCAGACAAGGGGAGGGGCCAGGTAGGGAAGGGGGAGGGGCCAGGCAAGGGGGAGGGGCCAGGCAGGGAAGGGGGAGGGGCCATGGGGGGGAGGGGCCAGGCGGGGGGAAGGGGAGGGGCCAGACATGGGGAGGGGGAGGGGCCAGGAAGGGGGAGGGGCCAGGCAGGGGGGGGGGGCAGGCAGGGGAAGGGGAGGGGCCAGGCAGGGGGGGGGAGGGGCCAGGCAGGGAAGGGGGAGGGGTCAGGCAGGGAAGGGGGAGGGGCAGGAAGGGGGGAGGGGCCAGGCAGGGAAGGGGGAGGGGGAGGGGCCAGGCGGGGGGGGGCAGGCAGGGAAGGGGAGGGGTCAGGCAGGGAAGGGGGAGGGGCCAGGCACGCACGCACGCACGCACGCACGCACGCACAGGCAGGGAAGGGGGAGGGGCCAGGCAAGGGGGAGGGGCCAGGCAGGGAAGGGGGAGGGGCCAGGCGGGGGGGGAGGGGCCAGGCAGGGAAGGGGGAGGGGCCAGGCACGCACGCACGCACGCACAGGCAGGGAAGGGGGAGGGGCCAGGCAAGGGGGAGGGGCCAGGCAGGGAAGGGGGAGGGGCCAGGCGGGGGGAGGGGGAGGGGCCAGGAAGGGGGAAGGGGAGGGGCCAGGCAGGGGAGGGGCCAGAAGGGGGAGAGTAGGAAGGGGAGGGGCCAGGCAAGGGGAAGGGGAGGGGCCAGACAAGGGGAGGGGCCAGGCAGGGAAGGGGGAGGGGCCAGGCAAGGGGGAGGGGCCAGGCAGGGAAGGGGGAGGGGCCATGGGGGGGAGGGGCCAGGCGGGGGGGGGGCAGGCAGGGAAGGGGGAGGGGGCAGGCAAGGGGGAGGGGCCAGGCAGGGAAGGGGGAGGGGCCAAGCATGCACGCAGGGGGAGGGGCCAGGCAGAGAAGGGGGAGGGGCCAGGCAGGGAAGGGCCAGGCAAGGGGGAGGGGCCAGGCAGGGAAGGGGGAGGGGCAGGCAGGGAAGGGGGAGGGGCCAGGCAAGGGGGAGGGGGCAGGCAAGGGGGAGGGGCCAGGCAGGGAAGGGGGAGGGGCCAGGGGGGGGGCAGGCGGGGAAGGGGGAGGGGCCAGGGGGGGGCAGGCGGGGGGGCAGGCAGGGAAGGGGGAGGGGCCAAGAACGCACGCAGGGGGAGGGGCCAGGCAGAGAAGGGGGAGGGGCCAGGCAGGGAAGGGGGAGGGGCCAGGCAAGGGGGGGGCAGGCAGGGAAGGGGGAGGGGCAGGCAGGGAAGGGGGAGGGGCCAGGCAGGGAAGGGGGAGGGACCAGGGGGGCGGGGGGCAGGCAGGGAAGGGGGAGGGGCCAAGCACGCACGCAGGGGGAGGGGCCAGGCAAGGGGGAGGGGCCAGGCAGGGAAGGGGGAGGGCCCAGGGGGGGCAGGCGGGGGGCAGGCAGGGAAGGGGGAGGGGCCAAGCACGCACGCAGGGGGAGGGGCCAGGCAGAGAAGGGGGAGGGGCCAGGCAGGGAAGGGGAGGGGCCAGGCAAGGGGGGGCAGGCAGGGAAGGGGGAGGGGCAGGCAGGGAAGGGGTGGGGCCAGGAAGGGGGAGGGGGTGGGGCCAGGAAGGGGGAGGGGGCAGGCAAGGGGGGGGGGCCAGGCAGGGAAGGGGGAGGGGCCAGGCAAGGGGAGGGGCCAGGCAAGGGGAGGGGCCAGGCAGGGAAGGGGGAGGGGCCAGGCGGGGGGGGGGCAGGCAGGGAAGGGGGAGGGGCCAAGCACGCACACAGGGGGAGGGGCCAGGCAAAGAAGGGGGAGGGGCCAGGCAGGGAAGGGGGAGGGGCCAGGCAAGGGGGAGGGGCCAGGCAGGGAAGGGGGAGGGGCAGGCAGGGAAGGGGGAGGGGCCAGGGGGGGGCAGGCGGGGGGCAGGCAGGGAAGGGGGAGGGGCCAAGCACGCACGCAGGGGGAGGGGCCAGGCAGAGAAGGGGGAGGGGCCAGGCAGGGAAGGGGGAGGGGCCAGGCAGGGAAGGGGGTGGGGCCAGGAAGGGGGGAGGGGGTGGGGCCAGGAAGGGGGAGGGGCCAGGAAGGGGGAGGGGCCAGGCTGGGGGAGGGGGAGGGGCCAGGCAGGGGGGGAGGGGCCAGGCAGGGAAGGGGGAGGGGCCAGGGGGGTCAGGCAGGGAAGGGGGAGGGGCCAGGCACGCACGCACGCACGCACGCACGCACGCACGCACAGGCAGGGAAGGGGGAGGGGCCAGGCAGGGAAGGGGGAGGGGCCAGGCAAGGGGGAGGGGCCAGGCAGGGAAGGGGGAGGGGCCAGGCGGGGGGGGGGGCAGGCAGGGAAGGGGGAGGGGCCAGGCACGCACGCACGCACGCACGCACAGGCAGGGAAGGGGGAGGGGCCAGGCAAGGGGGAGGGGCCAGGCAAAGAAGGGGGAGGGGCCAGGCGGGGGGAGGGGAGGGGGAGGGGCCAGGAAGGGGGAGGGGCCAGGCAGGGGGAAGAGGAGGGGCCAGGCAGGGAAGGGGGAGGGTTGCTGGGGACAGGAAGTAAGCTATTACACCCACTTCCTGACGTCCTAGAGAGACGGGACCACCACCGTTGCAATCGGGGCAAAAAAGTGAGTCTGGGGAACCCGCTCCCGTTGCTCAAAGACACTCCTAGGGTCTAGGGTCAAGGGTTGACCTTTGAAAGGCTTCGTTTCGGGCCTTGTGCTTTTAAAAATCTATAAAATATTCAGATAAAATCCTGTCTCTACAAACAAGACTGTTTCTGAATGTTTGAAGCATGCCGAATCCAATGGAATGGGTTTCGTAGCCCTACGACATTGCCAACTCTCCGCCAAATCAAAAGAGACACGTTTTTTTAGCCCCAAAAGCTCAATTAATTAAATAATTTTTCAAACACCACTTTTTCCGACTCACTTTTTCCAGCTGGATCTAATGAAATTGGTCCCGTTGAAAAAAAATGTTTTGTTATTTGTCTAACCACTTTAACGCTTATAAGTCAAAAACCCTTATATATTACGGGCCCATCTTTTAGTATGTTATATAGCTTGTCAAGACGAACAATCTGATATGTGGTTCATATGTGGTTCTCCACACACGGTCGTGTAATTCCTAACCCTAGGGTTACACTTTGAGGCGCGATAGCTCCTCCCACAAACGTCGAAAATGGGCGTGCCTTGCATCCACGCGTAGCTATCGATTAGACGAACGTGCTGATATGTGTCTCCCCGCGCACGGATGTGTGGTTCTCAAATTTTAAAATTTCAATTCCCCCTTCAATACACTGTCAGCTTCACCATGTCTATAAGGCTTCCGCTTTACACATGATAGTTGGAAAACTTTTGCTACGGGTGTCGCACGACAATGGCGGACATATCAGAGCGAAGATCTCGAAAAACTGAACACGCCCATGTAAATTACTTGGCTGACGGACTTATCGTTCTCGAGCTATCGCGCGTTGAAAACTAACCAATTAACTAGCCAATTAAGATAACCGTAAGTCCCTGTGCTGGGAAACACATATCGGCGTGTTCGGCTCGTCGTGCTGAGTCCGAAAATGGTCTCGGTTTTTTCCAGAAGGTTTCGGGGGGCTGGGGACAGGAAGTAGCCGTTTACACCCACTTCCTGACGTCGTAGAGAGATGAGACCACCACCATTGGAATCGGGGCAAAAAAGTAAGTGGGAATACATGCCCCTTGATTAGAAAAAATAATTGGAAATATCTTCTTTTTGGATGCATTGGTGCCATTTTTACAAACTTTGGCGCCCTTTTTCACCACTTTCCCAACGTCAGACAGTCTCGTCGTTGATATATTCGGATTCAGCGGGAAAAAGTGAGTCTAGAAAGGTATTTTAAAAAGAAAATGCACAACACTCCCTGTAGTTTAACCGTTAGCGCCACCTTTAGGCCCTTTCCCAAAGTCGTTTTGTTTCAAACAAGACATACTTTTGTTCAGAAGGTGAAGCTGAATCTGGGGAACCCACTCCCGTCGCTCAAAGACACTCCTAAGGTCTAGGGTCAAGGTGTGGCCTTAGACAGGCTTCGTATGCGGCCTCCCAGCTCTAAAATCAATAACATATTCAGAAAAAATCCTGTTTCCACAAACAATACTGTTTCTGAATGTTTGAAGCATGCAGAATCCAATGGAAGGGGTCTCTAAGCTCTACGGCACTTCTAACTATCCACAAAATCAAAAGAGACACGTTTTTTCAGCCCCAAAAGCTCAAATAATTTATTTATTTTTCAAACACCACTTTTTCTGACTCACTTTTTCCAGCTGGATTTAATGGAATTGGTCCCATTGAAAGAAAATGTTTCGTTATTTGTCTAACCTCTCTAAGGCTTCTAAGCTACTGGATATTAAGGGCCCATACAAACTTTGGCGCCCTTTTTCACCACTTTCCTGAGGTCAGACAGTCTCGTCATTGCAATATTCTGATTCAGCGTAAGAAAGTGAGTCTAGAGAGGTACCTTTAAAAAAAAATAGCAGATCTACAAGCTCATAGTGCGAGTGGCGCGCTACGAGCTTGTAGGTCTGCTATTTTTGAAAAACACACACACACACACACACACACACACACACACACACACACACACACACACACACACACACACACACACACAGAGACAGACAGACAGACAGACAGACAGACAGACAGACAGACAGACAGACAGACAGACAGACAGACAGACAGACAGACAGACAGACAGACAGACAGACAGGCAGACAGACAGACGCATGCACATATAGTAGGCTATTCTTTATTCAATTGTATGCATTGCAATTATTTGAAAACAAGACTTTTCAGAAAACCGTGTAATCATATTAGATGTTAAATAATTGGATGGCCAAAACAAATTTATGTTTTATGTTTTACTTTTGTCTGTCTGCTAATCACAAGGTAATTTTCTGCCTGTAGCACTTTGAGATTTGTTTCAAATGTAAAGTGCGTTATAAATACAATTTATTATTATTATAAAATATCTCATATTGCTTTCTCTAGCCCCCCCCCCCCTCTCTGTGTCTGTGTAACCCGGTTGGGTATATAATATTTTTTGGTTTCATGTTTTCTGTTTAAAAACGTTTTTGTTACTTCATAACTCATTTTTTAGGAGTTTGTTTTGTCTTGTTTTAAAAGAAAGCACTCATGGGGTTAACATTGTGTCTGGAACAGGGGGAGTGTGCTGCTGACGGACCGGCAGGAAGTGAACACCAGAGAGGATGTTGTTGCTCCATAAGAGGAGGGTGGCTGTAGCAAAGCAGTGATTCAGATAAACTGTGTCTTATATTCTCTAGTCTGCATTGCACAAACCTGCATGCACAGGCTGTGTCTCCAGAGAGTTTACACAACAATCAGAGAGGACAGTCATCATGTTTGGAGAAGCAACTGAATGTCTCCACGGAATGCAGTGACAGTGACTGACTGCTTTGTGTTGACATGCTAACGCTAATGCTAACGCTAGCTCAGTGAGGTTAGTGGGATGAGAGGAGACTGTCTGTCTGTCTGTCTGTCTGTCTGTCTGTCTGTCTGTCTGTCTGTCTGTCTGTCTGTCTGTCTGTCTGTCTGTCTGTCTGTCTGTCTGTAGGATAATGCATCTCACAGGTCTGTCTGTTTGATTTTTTTAAAAGATGTTTCAATAGCTAAAGCACAGCAAAAGGGGTTCCCCATTGTAGCTCTGCTATTTTTGAAAAACCTAAGACACTTTTAGAATCTGATCTCAGGTCAGAATGGGTAATTAATGAAACTGTCAGGATGTAGAGGACATTTTTAGAATCTGATCTCAGGTCAGAATGGGTGTATGCCTCACTGTGTGGAGTCTGGAATCATTATTTTGTGTAAGGCAACATCAAGGCTTGACTTAAACATTACTTTCCCAACTTTGTAAAACAAAATGTAACACAGGCACAGATATAAATGCACTGAATGATTTATTAAATAACTGTGCAACAATTAGACCAGGTTAATGTGTGAGCAGGCTAGCCTGGCTGCATTCCACATGTTATACTGTCAATACTACACTGCTGTGTCACAGAGGAGTTGTTTTCATACTGTAATTAACAAGGAGAGCAGCGGTTGTAAAAAAGCTCATCAGAGAAAACGATGGATTGTGAATTTGTTTTTTAAATCATTCTGACCTGAGATCAGATTCATACGAGGTTTCCACTGGGACACACACACTGGTCTGATGAACCCATTCTGACCTGAGATCAGATTGTAGAAATGTCAGACGTTCTTCGATTCTTTCAAAAATAGCAGACCTACAAGCTCGTATCGCGCCACTCGGTGGCGCGCTACGAGCTTGTAGATCGGCTATTTTTCAATAGCCGATCTACAAGCTCGTATCGCGCCACCGAGTGGCGCGATACGAGCTTGTAGGTCTGCTGTCTGTCTGTCTGTCTGTCTGTCTGTCTGTGTGTGTGTGTGTGTGTGATTCTTTTTTTAATAGCAGACTTACAAGCTCGTAGCGCGCCACCGAGTGGCGCCATATGAGCTTGTAGGTCTGCTATCTGTCTGTCTGTCTGTCTGTCTGTCTGTGTGTGTGAGATTTTTTTTTAAATAGCAGACTTACAAGCTCGTAGCGCGCCACCGAGTGGCGCGCTACGAGCTTGTAGGTCTGCTATCTGTCTGTCTGTCTGTCTGCTGCTATGGTGCACGTTGGCTCATTTAGTGTATGGTGGTTCTCAAACCTTTTTAAATTCAAGGGCCCCCATAACTCTTAGAGGTACCATACCCATTTGGAAACCACTCAAGGACACTTTGAGACCCACTGGTGTAGCAGAGGGTTTCCAGTGAGCCAACATGCACAATAGCAGCACTCAAGACACTCTTTGTCTTGTTGGTTGATAAAGTACTCCTGATAAAGTACTCCTGATAAAGTACTCCTGACTGTAACGTAGCTTCTCTGCTCTCCTCTCCTGTACAGCGGTGAAGTTTGGTCGAATGTCCAAGAAGCAGCGAGACAGCCTCTACGCGGAGGTCCAGAAACACAGGCTTCAACAAGCACAAGCACAGGGTCAGGCGGCCCACCTCCTGCACTCCCACCCTGGCCTGAGCGGCCAGACGCCCGGGGAGGCGTCACCTCTCTCCGCCCAGTATGGCCTCTCCACTACGGGCCTCACGGAGCTCCACCATGAGCTGGGAGGATATCTGGAGCAGCGCTCCCCTGGGGAAGGTTCAGCATCCTCCAAGGTCTGTCATTTGTCATGTGGATCCCTTTAATGGTAATTTGGAATGTTTTGTTTTTGTTTTTATTTTAAACCATGGTGTGAAATTATGCACCATTCACAACCAGTTTACTACGGAGCCCGTGAATGGCCATGAATTCAAAATATATTTTATCTTGTACGTACAAGATAATATCTCGTCCGTACAAGATATTATCTCGTACGTACAAGATAAAATATATTTTGAATGCATGGCCATTCAGGGGCTCCGTAGTTTTCAGTTCAACAGCATTTTATTAATTATTCAAGTTTCACCGTATTTCTTTTAGGTTGGGATGTGTTAAAACACCTTGAGGGCCCGGCCCTATTTAATCCATTAATAAAATGTGCCCATCGTCAGCAAGCGCCTCTAGGCTGTAGAGCGATGCCATCAGTTTTCATATAGCACTAATTTGAGATTATCAATCTCCGTCTCGGGGCACATGACCGTGCACTTGAACTTGACGGTCATGGGCCCCGATGGTGTTAATTGTGCCCCAATATTTCCCCGAATGAATGAGGTATTTGGTATCGGCATAATACTTTTACGGTTCAGTTTTCCATAGCTTTACTTGATTGGCGCAAAAGATGTGTCTTGGATCGTAATTGCATTAAGCCAAGCCAAGCCAAGCCAAGGAACGTCAGGTTACGTTTTGAGCACTATAACCCCCTGTGCCAGGACGTCAATAGAAACGCTGGCACCTGGTCTGCGTTTCTATTGTAATGTACTGGCATGGATTGTGTTTTAACCCATTTTGCGCGGGCACCCCTTTTGGTGTTAGCATTACGTTCTGCTTTAGCTATTGAAAAATACTACAAGCTCGAGTGGCGCGCTATGAGCTTGTAGGTCTGCTACTTTTTTGAAAAATCGAAGAGCGACTGACATAGAAACATAGCTTTTTCAGAAAACTGTCAGGATGTAGAAGACATTTTTAGAATCTGATCTCAGGTCAGAATGGGTTAATAAAATGTAGGCTTTAGCACTAAATCATTGATCAGCATTAGTCTATCAAATGTACCGTAGGTCCTGGTTCACTTATTTGACTGACTGCTGTATATAAACGCCACACTGATGCTTTTCAAAGTGGGGGGGGGCAGCCAGGGTGTGCAAGAGATAAGGAGCAAATTAGAAAAAGGCTCCAATAAGCCGTCGCTGCGTGACGTGTCGAGACGTTGTAGATCGGCTATTTTCAACATTTCTTTCTCCTACTTTTTATGGTTATTTCTTTAAACCATTCTGACCTGAGATCAGATTCATACGAGGTTTCCACTGGACACACACTGGTCTGATGAACCCATTCTGACCTGAGATCAGATTCATACGAGGATTCCACTGGACACACACTGGTCTGATGAACCCATTCTGACCTGAGATCATATTCATACGAGGTTTCCACTGGACACACACTGGTCTGATGAACCCATTCTGACCTGAGATCAGATTCTAAAAATGTCAGTCGCTCTTCAATTTAAAAAAAAATAGCAGACCTACAAGCTCGTATCGCGCCACTCGGTGGCGCGATATGAGCTTGTAGATCTGCTATTTTTCAATAGCTAAAGCATAACATGATGCCAACACCAAAATGGGTGCGTTTTCAATAGCTAAAGCATAACATGATGCCAACACCAAAATGGGTGCGTTTTCAATAGCTAAAGCATAACATGATGCCAACACCAAAATGGGTGCGTTTTCAATAGCTAAAGCATAACATGATGCGGACACCAAAATGGGTGCGTTTTCAATAGCTAAAGCATAACATGATGCGGACACCAAAATGGGTGCGTTTTCAATAGCTAAAGCATAACATGATGCCGACACCAAAATGGGTGCGTTTTCAATAGCTAAAGCATAACATGATGCCGACACCAAAATGGGTGCGTTTTCAATAGCTAAAGCATAACATGATGCCAACACCAAAATGGGTGCGTTTTCAATAGCTAAAGCATAACATGATGCCGACACCAAAATGGGTGCGTTTTCAATAGCTAAAGCATAACATGATGCCAACACCAAAATGGGTGCGTTTTCAATAGCTAAAGCATAACATGATGCCAACACCAAAATGGGTGCGTTTTCAATAGCTAAAGCATAACATGATGCCGACACCAAAATGGGTGCGTTTTCAATAGCTAAAGCATAACATGATGCCAACACCAAAATGGGTGCGTTTTCAATAGCTAAAGCATAACATGATGCCAACACCAAAATGGGTGCGTTTTCAATAGCTAAAGCACGACATGATGCCAACACCAAAATGGGTGCGTTTTCAATAGCTAAAGCATAACATGATGCCGACACCAAAATGGGTGCGTTTTCAATAGCTAAAGCATAACATGATGCCAACACCAAAATGGGTGCGTTTTCAATAGCTAAAGCATAACATGATGCCAACACCAAAATGGGTGCGTTTTCAATAGCTAAAGCATAACATGATGCCGACACCAAAATGGGTGCGTTTTCAATAGCTAAAGCATAACATGATGCCAACACCAAAATGGGTGCGTTTTCAATAGCTAAAGCATAACATGATGCCGACACCAAAATGGGTGCGTTTTCAATAGCTAAAGCATAACATGATGCGGACACCAAAATGGGTGCGTTTTCAATAGCTAAAGCATAACATGATGCCGACACCAAAATGGGTGCGTTTTCAATAGCTAAAGCATAACATGATGCCGACACCAAAATGGGTGCGTTTTCAATAGCTAAAGCATAACATGATGCCAACACCAAAATGGGTGCGTTTTCAATAGCTAAAGCATAACATGATGCGGACACCAAAATGGGTGCGTTTTCAATAGCTAAAGCATAACATGATGCGGACACCAAAATGGGTGCGTTTTCAATAGCTAAAGCATAACATGATGCCGACACCAAAATGGGTGCGTTTTCAATAGCTAAAGCATAACATGATGCCGACACCAAAATGGGTGCGTTTTCAATAGCTAAAGCATAACATGATGCCAACACCAAAATGGGTGCGTTTTCAATAGCTAAAGCATAACATGATGCCGACACCAAAATGGGTGCGTTTTCAATAGCTAAAGCATAACATGATGCCAACACCAAAATGGGTGCGTTTTCAATAGCTAAAGCATAACATGATGCCAACACCAAAATGGGTGCGTTTTCAATAGCTAAAGCATAACATGATGCCGACACCAAAATGGGTGCGTTTTCAATAGCTAAAGCATAACATGATGCCAACACCAAAATGGGTGCGTTTTCAATAGCTAAAGCATAACATGATGCCGACACCAAAATGGGTGCGTTTTCAATAGCTAAAGCACGACATGATGCCAACACCAAAATGGGTGCGTTTTCAATAGCTAAAGCATAACATGATGCCGACACCAAAATGGGTGCGTTTTCAATAGCTAAAGCATAACATGATGCCGACACCAAAATGGGTGCGTTTTCAATAGCTAAAGCATAACATGATGCCAACACCAAAATGGGTGCGTTTTCAATAGCTAAAGCATAACATGATGCCGACACCAAAATGGGTGCGTTTTCAATAGCTAAAGCATAACATGATGCCGACACCAAAATGGGTGCGTTTTCAATAGCTAAAGCATAACATGATGCTGACACCAAAATGGGTGCGTTTTCAATAGCTAAAGCATAACATGATGCCAACACCAAAATGGGTGCGTTTTCAATAGCTAAAGCATAACATGATGCCAACACCAAAATGGGTGCATTTTCAATAGCTAAAGCATAACATGATGCCGACACCAAAATGGGTGCGTTTTCAATAGCTAAAGCATAACATGATGCCAACACCAAAATGGGTGCGTTTTCAATAGCTAAAGCATAACATGATGCCAACACCAAAATGGGTGCGTTTTCAATAGCTAAAGCATAACATGATGCGGACACCAAAATGGGTGCGTTTTCAATAGCTAAAGCATAACATGATGCCAACACCAAAATGGGTGCGTTTTCAATAGCTAAAGCATAACATGATGCTGACACCAAAATGGGTGCGTTTTCAATAGCTAAAGCATAACATGATGCCAACACCAAAATGGGTGCGTTTTCAATAGCTAAAGCATAACATGATGCCGACACCAAAATGGGTGCGTTTTCAATAGCTAAAGCATAACATGATGCCGACACCAAAATGGGTGCGTTTTCAATAGCTAAAGCATAACATGATGCTGACACCAAAATGGGTGCGTTTTCAATAGCTAAAGCATAACATGATGCCAACACCAAAATGGGTGCGTTTTCAATAGCTAAAGCATAACATGATGCCAACACCAAAATGGGTGCGTTTTCAATAGCTAAAGCATAACATGATGCCAACACCAAAATGGGTGCGTTTTCAATAGCTAAAGCATAACATGATGCCGACACCAAAATGGGTGCGTTTTCAATAGCTAAAGCATAACATGATGCCAACACCAAAATGGGTGCGTTTTCAATAGCTAAAGCATAACATGATGCCAACACCAAAATGGGTGCGTTTTCAATAGCTAAAGCATAACATGATGCGGACACCAAAATGGGTGCGTTTTCAATAGCTAAAGCATAACATGATGCCAACACCAAAATGGGTGCGTTTTCAATAGCTAAAGCATAACATGATGCCAACACCAAAATGGGTGCGTTTTCAATAGCTAAAGCATAACATGATGCTGACACCAAAATGGGTGCGTTTTCAATAGCTAAAGCATAACATGATGCCAACACCAAAATGGGTGCGTTTTCAATAGCTAAAGCATAACATGATGCCGACACCAAAATGGGTGCGTTTTCAATAGCTAAAGCATAACATGATGCCGACACCAAAATGGGTGCGTTTTCAATAGCTAAAGCATAACATGATGCCGACACCAAAATGGGTGCGTTTTCAATAGCTAAAGCATAACATGATGCCAACACCAAAATGGGTGCGTTTTCAATAGCTAAAGCATAACATGATGCCAACACCAAAATGGGTGCGTTTTCAATAGCTAAAGCATAACATGATGCCAACACCAAAATGGGTGCGTTTTCAATAGCTAAAGCATAACATGATGCCAACACCAAAATGGGTGCGTTTTCAATAGCTAAAGCATAACATGATGCCAACACCAAAATGGGTGCGTTTTCAATAGCTAAAGCATAACATGATGCCGACACCAAAATGGGTGCGTTTTCAATAGCTAAAGCATAACATGATGCTGACACCAAAATGGGTGCGTTTTCAATAGCTAAAGCATAACATGATGCCAACACCAAAATGGGTGCGTTTTCAATAGCTAAAGCATAACATGATGCCAACACCAAAATGGGTGCGTTTTCAATAGCTAAAGCATAACATGATGCCAACACCAAAATGGGTGCGTTTTCAATAGCTAAAGCATAACATGATGCCAACACCAAAATGGGTGCCCGGTCAGAATGGGTTAAGGAATCTGAATCTTTAAAATCCCAAAGGATCCCATCCCTATAGCGATACGTCTGTGCCTCATCTACATCTTAACAGCTCATTCCATGTCTCCCTCTCTCCCCTTTAACAGATCCCACGTTCATCCATGCGCATCTCATCCCATACAGTGCCGAGAAGAATGACGACAAGCTCTACTTTTTCTTCCGGGAGAAAGCCTCAGAGATGGGTCAGAGTCCCATGGCCCAGTCCCGCATAGGGAGGATCTGTCTGGTGAGTTTCATCTCAACCAAAAGCCTCATATTATTTGAAATATAACAAAAGGTTTTTATAGCTGCGTGTGTTGGTCTCTCTCAGCCTCACAGTGATCCAGAAATCCCCGTTCCCCGTTGTGCTTACTCACCATGAGTAATTACCGCTGTAGAGTAAGCTACACACCACTCTGCAGCCATAAAACCAAACAAAACCCTTTGGCTTTTTACGTTTCCTCAAAGCCAAGTGAGGAAAACATTCCATTGCAGGGGGGGGGGGGGGGGGGGGAGTTGTGACTGTTTCACTGACTGACGGAGTTGACCTAAAAGCCTAACCTCGGATCCCAGGATGGCGTTCCTGACCCCAAATCTTGCTCAATTCAGAGATGACCAAAGATTGGAGGGCTAGCTAAAAGACTAATTGAAGCATGACGTGTATACTGTATGTACTTTGATGCGTAGCAGTGTCAAAAATAGACAAAAAGAATGCATGTGAAAAAAGTGCTTCCGACGTGTTGCAACATGGTATGTTGTCAGCATTTGGTTTGGTATTATCAGTACACGACACCAGCATGTGAGAAAGGGCAGCATACCTCAAGCTCTATACTCCATATTATTACAATGGTCACTTGGAAGAAATGGAAGAATATCATTTCTTCTTTGCAAGCATCACTGTGGCACGATGCAGTATAAGTTCTACTTCAGTCCCCAGTCTATATGCATACATAAACATTCAGTGATTTGTGTTTATCACAGCAGAGGGGCACTATAAGGGACAGTGTCCAAACCTTCAGACTCTGTCCTCACATTACCACAGAGACACTAGTCCTGTTTGTCAGGAGACTTTTCCTTCTGCAGCTGAAGCCGGCAAGATGACACAGCCCTAAAGTATATAATTAAGCAAAGAATATAGGCTGCAAAACACATAGATCCCAGGATAATGCAGGATAACAGAATGTGTAGCTTTATAAGGACATAGTAATGTGGGCAAAAATAGAACTCCCTTCCTCCATTGAGAGTATAACGGTAAACACAAAACTCCCTGTTTCTCCAGTTGTGTAAATCTTCCAGGCTCTATGTAATGTGTTAAGGTTTGTGGCTCATTAATCATGTCCCCTGGGTTCGTAGTGGAAGTTGGCGAGCATCCCTAACAGATGGGCGAGTGGGGCTGACGCACCAAGCTGGAGTTTATTCACACATCCCCTCCAGTGCTGACTGATCCTTTGGACTATTGTCTTAAACAGCTGTTGGTCAGCCTGCCGATGGATGGAGCGACCAGTCCAGGGATTCCCAAACCTTTTCACCTCCAAACCCCAAAGATAGATTTTCCACCTAAAACGTACAACAAATACATTATGAATTGACCACTAAAGCTCTATTTAATAGTGAAAATAGCAAGCTCTCAATGTGCGCAACAACAACAACAACAACATTGCACGTGTCAGTAATTTATTTTTTTTGCAAATGTTTTGCAAAATGTTTTGTTAGAATTAATTTATTTTGTAGGAAACGACATGACCCATAGAAATGTGTCTACAACCTAAAAATGGATCACGACCATCATTTGTTCAGGGAAACACTTGGACCAGCCCATATAGTAAGTAGCCATGAGGCCCATAGGGGCAGGAGCCTATCTCCTGTTTCTGTAGCGTGAGGCAGCTTGATGTACAAGTACACCCCCTGGACATGACGCTAGTATGTCGCAGGGACTTACCCCCCCAATCCAACCCTTGATGCTGAGTGTCAAGCAGGGAGGCATTGGGTCCCATTTTTACAGTCTTTGGTATGACCCGGCCGGGGATCGAACCCCGACCTCCCAGTCTCAGGGCGGACACTCTAACCACAAGGCCAAGAGCTGGTGATCTGGAGACCTGCCCATATGCTGTTGTATATAATACGCCTCTTGGTGTTGTATACTCATACCTGAGGAATTCCCACAGTGGTCAAAACGTTGTTCCAAATAAAGAATCTTCCTGGGAGCTGCAATTCAGTGTGCGGACATCCCTTCCTTTGTCATCGTGTGTGTGTGTGTGTGTGTGTGTGTGTGTGTGTGTGTGACCATACCTGTGTCCTGTGTTTGTGTCCCCACAGAATGACGACGGCGGACACTGCTGTCTGGTCAACAAGTGGAGCACCTTCCTGAAGGCCCGTCTCATCTGCTCCGTGCCTGGAGCCGATGGCATCGAGACGCACTTTGATGAGCTCAGTGAGTTTGGATCATCATATTATGGCACTTATCAACCGCCTCCTGTCAGCAGTTTGAATGAATATCCAGGTCCATTCAACCACTGGTCTGAATGAATATCCAGGTCCATTCAACCACTGGTCTGAATGAATATCCAGGTCCATTCAACCACTGGTCTGAATGAATATCCAGGTCCATTCAACCACTGGTCTGAATGAATATCCAGGTCCATTCAACCACTGGTCTGCTCTATATTGACTCATTCAAGGCTTTCTCCCTCTCTGTGGTCCATGTCATTGTAGGCAAACGGTTATTTCTAATTTAGCAAAATGTAGATGCACTGTTCAGGTACATGCATGGGGAAAACAGTACATAAAAAACAGAAATGGCTCAATAATTATATTTTAAAAAGTCACCCTATAAAGCACTACTAAAAGCAGTAGAAACAGGACAAGAAGTCACCAAAACATTGCACATTTAGCAAAAAATGTTAGATCTACAAACTCACTACACTTGGTCCCCTTCTTCTTTCCATCTACAGCACACGTTAGAATATCTGCCTGTTTTCACCTATGACATGCCTAGAACAGGGATGCTGCGGTCCTTGTGGTTAAGCCTAATTCATGCTTATGACTACGGTAATGGGTTGAGATAGTGAGAGTTCAAAATGAACCACTATACGTACGGCACAGTAAGACAAAACTTCACACCCACTTGTTATTAATAGTTAACTTTCTGCAAAGCTCATGGTTTTTAGAAGCGCTCTGCGTTGCTACTGCTCCTGTGATGTTAGATATTTGACACAGTATGTGACTCCGCACTACGTGTTACTCTACGTCCTACTAGAAAGACTCACATGACAGCCCTCGACTACCCATGTGTAACAATGCCTGCAAGACATAATTTGTATTTATTCATTTTTTATTAGATTGTATTAGGAGGGGGGGGGGAGGGGTTGTTACATTTTATTTGATAGGAGGTAGCTGACAATTTCAGCTGCCAAGCTCTGAATCTGCCTTGAGAGATTACACGTTACTCGGGGCGTACTTGGTGTGTTCGTTTTAATAGCTACATTGGATCCATTGGGACACAGGTTTGTTTTCCCATTTCCTGAAATGTAACGCTACAAGGTTTCCACCTGACTGCGACATTGCGAATGCTATTCTTCATACGTAGGTTTAAACAGAGCAGATGTAAAGCCACCTTGATGGGAACGGAGCAACACTCGTTGTGAACGTCAAAACATGATGTCCCTTTTCCTCATCCTCCGTCAACATCACGGTGCTTTTAGCAGCTCATCCACGGGTCAACGGGTCAGACTTACAGTCTGAGTACAGACAGAGGCGTGCATGGTTGAGGTCATAGGCTTGAATCTCCCGAGGTACAGGATGTGTAAAAGGTCCTATGTGCGCTCTGCCTTCCCACAAGTCATTCTTGAAGAAATGAACGGTGTCTCCAGCTCCGGCTGTCCTGATGGAGCCCAGCGGAGGCATCAGAGTGCTTCTATGAGGGGCCCAGGGGAGCCGCTCGAGTGCATTCAGATGTGGAGGAAGTACCTTTGGCTGTGGGAGACATGGTGAATGCATTTAGTCTTTGCAGCCAGAGGAGAGGAGTGGGACCGCAGAGTATGAGGCAGAGGTGGAAGAAGTACTCTATAGAACTAACCATGCAGCAATGTAGAAATACATGAGCATGAGTACGTCAATACGCTTGAAATAAAGTAAGTCATTGTACCTCAAAACTGTACTGAGTAAACGGTATACTTGAGTGAATGTGCTTAGTTAAGCCATTCTGAACGGGAACCCATTTTGGTGTCGGCATCATGTTATGCTTTAGCTATTGAAAAATAGCAGATCTACAAGCTCATTTTGAGCTATGAGGTTTTCAGAAACCTTAGGTTAGGTTTTAGAAGGCATCGTTAGAATGGGCCTCAGGTCTAAATTGGTTGTTAAGCCTGGATAATGCCATCTTTGACCGCAAGTATCTTCCTTTAGCCTGAAAACGTGCATGCCGTGTTGGTGTTGCATAATGCATATGTATGGCGTGTTCCTCCACATGCTTGGTATGTATGGCGTGTTCCTCCACATGCTTAGGTCCAAAGATGACGTAGAGATGCATATGTATGGCGTGTTCCTCCACATGCTTAGGTCCAAAGATGACGTAGAGATGCATATGTATGGCGTGTTCCTCCACATGCTTAGGTCCAAAGATGACGTAGAGATGCATGTGAAAGGGCGGCTAGGGTTTCTTGATGGCTGTGGAGTGTGTCAGATTAATGTCTTGCTTCCTGCTTGGTAAATGACCATGAAAAAGGACCCAGGTTATAAACGCTAGAGGCCTGGATTTCATGCCTGATCTTATTATTAGATATTCATGGTGATTGGCATTTCCAGTGACTTGTGGAGATGTAGTCTTGCTTATAGGGCTGCAACACTTAACGCAATCTAATTGATTTAATCAATTATAAAAAAATCAAAGCCCACCCGTTTGAAGTGAGGGGCGCTCTTATCATCATACGTCATCAGACATCTCACATGGCTCCTTCTGGCCAATCACAATGTGTGTCTTTATCTATAAAATAGGGCCTAATCAGACCTGTTTTAGTTTATTATAAAAAAAGATATATTTTTGCCTTTTCTTTCAGGTTGATTCATTATAGTATATTTAATTGTCAAAGCCAGAGAGAGTGTAAAATGTAACCTAGTGAAGGGTTTCGCTGCACATGCACCAGGTGATGCTCCTCTGACTCCATTCCCCTGATGGAGAGTGTTCATTGGAACTGTGTTTTTCAAGTGTCATTCCGTTCAATTCTGGTAGTCTACTTCAAATTGATCTCAATGTTCCTCCCCTTATTATTTCTCTGTGCTTTTCTCATTTATTAAGCCGTCAGAGGGTTCACAGGATTCAGCCCCGTAGAGTGGCTGCGTACATATGGCTCCTATTAAAGCCACCTTACACCAGAGAGGGGCTCCATTTCACATGTATTCCCCGCTGGGACTCGAGCACTATAGTTTCACTTCTGGGAGAGTTTGGACTGAGGACCGCTGTGAAACACTGTTGTCCAACTGGTGGTCCATTCCAAGACACACACACACACACACACACACACACACACACACACACACACACACACACACACACACACACACACACACACAACCTGCCTCGTGTAGAAGTCAAAAAAATAATCACTATGTCATGATTGTCATTATTAGCCTCAATGCCTCAGTGTAGTTGAAGGATCCCAGGAGTAATGGGAGAAATAATGAAGACTTTGAAAGACAGACAGTTTATCTCTAGTTTGCGTGGAAACAGCGGATCTGCTCTTTTGGTGAGGTCATTCTACGACAGGGTATGAATAAGGCTTCACAGAACTCACTATTGACTTTCTATGTCACTCTGTCGGTCACACTATTTGCCTTATATGGTCATTGTTGTGAATGTTTGTGAACAGTATTGTCTAATTACAGCATGATGGTGTTATGTCTTATTATAGGGGACGTTTACATCCAGACAACTCAAGACAACAAGAATCCTGTCATATATGGAGTATTCTCAGTTTCAGGGTAGGTGATTATGATTCCTGTACACTTTCTCCTAATAATAATAATAATAATAACACGCCAATGTAGTTGTTGTTGTGTTTTCCCATACAAAGGCATTTACCCATTCTGACTATTAGGAGCTTCGGACGCTTATTATCACAGCACCCAGGGGGAGCAGTTAGGGGTTAAGTGCCTTGCTCAGGGACACTTGGGCACGTAGACCAGGCTCCAGATCTACCCACCACCTCCACTACCATGACTCAGCTGTGATCCGCTAGAAGCAAACCTGCTGACGGGAGTAGATTTTAGTTCCCATCTGAATTTGCTCAGCCTTTTGAGGCACCTGCTTCTCTCTGTTATTGAAACAGCGTCTGATTGAACGCCACTACAAAGGCAGCTCAGGAAGTCAGTCTAGTGCCCAGCGGGGGGGGGCTTGCTGCAGTCCTTTAACACGGAGCTGTGGCTCACCACAGACCTCTACCATTCAAGGAAGCAAAGCAGACAATGGCATTGCCAGATTGCAATTGACTATTTCGGCATTTAGCAGACAGTCTTATTCCAGAGCATTTTGCAAATGCCAGATGTAAATGAGCAGAGTATAAGTAGTCACTAAACAGCGTAGCACCGCTATAGTCACATGCTGTCTGTGAAGAGAGCGCAGGGAGAACAATGTAGTGCCTGACAGAAAGTAGGATACCAAGTAAACAATGAACCTAGCATCTGTCTTAACAACGCGCTGCTATCTAAATGGCATTCTTAACATTTGTGCAAATATAAATAACTTCCCTGAAGAAGACGACCTAGGTGGAAACGTTGGATGTGAAAACGTTCTAGTCAATAAATATACAGCGTCGTGGCCTTTTTCTCATTTCTACTCATGTACTGCCTTAGGCCAGCACCTCACCAACACTGGTGTGAAGCCCTTTGCTGTTTCATCTAAATAACAAAACACAAGAACAAGTGACAGGAGAGATATCTCTGCATCTATCAAACAAAGGTATGAAGAAGGGATAGGAGGAGAGATGAGTGTTAGGGCGTGAGGTGAAGTCTAAAGAGATGTCTGCTCATTACCGTGCACACGCAGGGCGCTGTGGCTAGCCGTAATAGCCGTAATAAGCATACTTTGATAAACGGATTTGAGGAAACAAATGCTGTTATTGCCGCCATTCTCTCTGCAGGCTCCAAGCCCATTTAAAGCCTGCTTGATGCTAATGATAGAGACCTCTGACAGGAGCTACAAACACATCCACCCACCACACGCAGCAGCCAGATACTGGGCTCTGGTGATTAGCAGCACTATGTGGGTGTTTGTGTGTCAGTGTGTCAAACAGCTGGGCTGTGGTAGTGTCTGTTGGAGACCATGCTCGTGTGCATCATGATGTAGTAAAGTAAAGAATGAATTAAGCTTAACCACTCTCACCCTGGCGTACTTATTTTGGGCATGTCATTAAGGTTCACAAGGGTAACCATACCCTGCCGAAACGTTGGGTTTCTTTTCACTCCAAAAATATAGTATTGGCACTTTGGCTACCAGTGTATGCAAGCAATAACTAGGTATTCATATCACAATGCATTCATGTCTCTTGAAGATTAGCATTTAGATGATTCTGCCATGGAGCCGGGCACCGCTATAAGGACTCTGGTGTCCGTAGCGTTCTCATGCACAGGGTGGTGTTAGCGTTCTTTACTGTGGGCAGAAAACTGTCACAAATGTTTAGACGGATGCTAGATTCCTTGTTTACCTGGTATCCTAGTTTCTTTGAGACACGACATTGTTCTCCCTGCAGCGCTCCACTTATGTGACTACTTAACCCATTCTGAACGGGGACCCATTTTGGTGTCGGCATCATGTCATGCTTTAGCTGTTGAAAAATAGCAGATCTACAAGCTCATAGCGCGCCACCGAGTGGCGCGCTACGAGCTTGTAGGTCTGCTATTTATTTATTTTTAAATCGAAGAACGACTGACATTTTTAGAATCTGATCTCAGGTCAGAACGGGTTAATCAGACCCAGTGTGTGTCCTAGTGGAAACCTCGTATGAATCTGATCTGGGGTCAGAATGGGTTAACTAAATAAAATGCCCGAAATAGGCATTCTACAAGCTCACGACACGCCGCGTGGCCCAGTGAGAGGCTTGTTGAGTGTTTGGGGATGATGAAGAACAGAGATGGAATCATTTGGAGAGTGGAGCTAATTATCTCAGAGAGTTAAGGAGTTAACACGTGTTTCCACACGCTGTGGTCTCATTGTGCTCCCTCAGATCTGTGTTTAAAGGCTCGGCGGTGTGTGTCTACTCCATGGCCGACATCCGGATGGTCTTCAACGGACCGTTCGCACACAAGGAGGGACCCAACTACCAGTGGGTCGCCTACACAGGGAAGATCCCCTACCCCCGGCCTGGGACTGTGAGCTACCAACACGCACGCACACACACACACGCGCAAGCACACACACACACACACGCACACACAGTGTATTATTGTTATTATTAACCCATTCTGACCTGAGATCAGATTCATACGAGGTTTCCACCGGACACACACTGGTCTGATTAACCCATTCTGACCTGAGATCAGATTCTAAAAATGTCAGTCGACTCTTCGATTTTTCAAAAATAGCAGACCTACAAGCTCGTAGCGCGCCACTCGGTGGCGAGCTACGAGCTTGTAGGTCTGCTATTTTTCAATAGCTAAAGCATGACATGACGCTGACACCAAAATGGGTCCCCGTTCAGAATGGGTTAACAATATTCTTATCATTATTTCTGATGTTTTATTGTCATGAGCAGGCCTATTGTTGCAGGTTTCTCATAAGCTTCATGTCAACGCAGTGTCCCGGAGGTACCTTCACGCCCAACATGAAGTCCACAAAGGACTACCCCGACGAGGTGATCAACTTCATGAGGAACCACCCCACCATGCACAACGCCATCTACCCGCTCCACAAGCGCCCCCTGGTGGTGAGAACCAACGTGGACTATGAGTTCACCACCATCGTGGTGGACCAGGTGGCTGCTGCAGACGGAAGCTACGAGGTGCTGTTCCTGGGGACAGGTCAGCGGCTCACCCTGTTCTGATGACATCATGACTCTGATCACATTCCATTCATTGTAGAGCTTAAAGTCCATGTCCAGTCTTGAGAATGAATCGCGTAATGGAGAGTAGAGCGGTTTATAAATATTCTGTAACTCTAGCTTCGCTCGGTCTGGCGGAACTTCATACACTTTCTCCCGCTAGACTATTAATCACAGATGGGTCATATGTTGGGGAGACCCCCCCCCCCCCCCCCCCCCCCCCCCCCGCACGCACGCACAGTCGCACACACACACACACACACACACACACACACACACACACACACACACACAGTACTACACACCCTCAGCTGCTGAATTCACTGTAGTCAGCCATAATGATGAATGGCTTGTGAAGAACGCTGTTCAACAAGAGATAGTAAGTTCAATATCCTGTGAAACAAATCACTGGGTTGGAGGAGACAGACAGACACGTGAGCGTGGTAATAGAACACTGCTTCTCCATCTTTTTCATATCAAGGACCCTCATTCATTTGGCATTAGAGCCGCAGACCCGCATGTCATGAGATTTATTCATCTCTCAGACCAAATCTCTGTATATTTTTAATTGTCGGATATGATTTTGACCAGAATTCCCATGCCGTATTGATGTGCTAGAGACATAACGGGTAAATACAGTATGATCTAAATAATAATTTGTCTATTCTCTAATTGTGTGAAGAAGTTAAGAACCTAATTTAACCCATTAAAACCGGGAAAGCATCATTTTAGATTTTAGCTATATACAGCAGCACATTTTCATGATTAAAAAAAGCTGATATACAAGCTCATAGCGCGTGCAACACTATGAGCTTGTAGATTTGCTATTTTTGAAAGATCACGCAAATTTGTTCAAATCTTAGAATTTATATATTATTTTAAAGCAAAGTTTTTAACTCAAATCTTTGCTTCTGGAGAGAACCAGGGGGAAAAAATGGAGATGGAG
>NC_139703.1:51295235-51340495 GCF_964188405.1 Protomyctophum parallelum | reverse complement strand
TACAGACTGCAACTACTTCTGTGTGATTTCTTTCCGTTCTCAAAAAATCTACTTCAGCCTCTGAAGTGGACTCAGACCATGATTCAGCAATGTATTGTGCATATGTGAAGACTTCAAAAGAACGTACACCCCTCTCAAACTACTGTACTCAGACCTCCCCAGGAGGTGGTTTGAGTGTGGTGTCTGCGTTGCGGTTCGCATTGTGAATACAGTGCTCCAGGTTCGCTTCACCCTTTACTATAGTATTTAAGCACCTTGGCCAAAAAGACAACTCAAGTCTTCTTTCGAATGAGCGGACAATGTACGTAAATGCAAAATTAACGTTGGTGCACTTTAGGACTGGTTTAATTCTAAAGACCTATGATGTGAAAACAGTGACACCTGACTTCGGGCCGATTCATACTCCTATTTTACCGCTGTAGTGCCGAAATGATTTCGGCTCGTCAGAAATTTTCAGTAGCACCAAAGAGCCGACTTTAGGACGGTACCCGCCCCCCCCCCCCCTTCCCCCCAACCTCAAATGACGTCACATTGTAGGCTCTACAGAGCCAAACCGACTTTTATTCAGCTCTAAAATAAGAGTATGAATCGCGCCTTCCACCATTGCTTCTGTAAATATGCAGGAACTTTGGGGAAAATGCATATGTGGGGCAGATTTATTTGATGGGGACAGCACATCATTTTGATTTATGCTTAGAAAATAAATGCTTAGCCTTTTCGATAAACCCTGGAATATCAAAACAGTATTTCCAATTCCTAATTCATTGTTTGGCTGCCTCCCTATAGGTGACTCTGTTGGTGATCTGTGCCCTGGCGTTCCTGGTGTGTGTGGTGTTTCTGGTGGTCTACAAGGTCTACCAGTATGAACAGCCCTGTCCTGACAGCTTTGTGTACACGGTGAGCACATTCTTCACTGACCACCACCACTTTGAATTCAATGAATAATAAACAGAACGTGACATAAATAATGCAGTTTATAGACTGACACCACGCTAGACAGGAACGCCCACAAATGTCACATCCGGTTTTAGCCCGGGGTAAGAATATTCTATGGCTGCCAATGCAACTTGGTCCAATCCTTAATCACATACGGACAAACATCTATGCCGATAATATCCCCTTGTCCACGGGCAACAGCTCTTTCAACGTATGGCATTGCAAATACGTTTGATAATCGCTACTCTGCGCAATATTGTTTTGGAAATGCCGCAAATTGCATTGCAGTGAACGAGAGCAAATCACAACCTCCCCCGGGGGTGGGCGGAGTCACAGTTTAACCCATTCTGACCTGAGATCAGATTCATACGAGGTTTCCACTGGACACACACTGGTCTGATGAACCCATTCTGACCTGAGATCAGATTCTAAAAATGTCAGTCGTTCTTCGATTTTTCAAAAATAGCAGACCTACAAGCTCGTATCGCGCCACTCGGTGGCGCGATATGAGCTTGTAGATCTGCTATTTTTCAATAGCTAAAGCATAACATGATGCCGACACCAAAATGGGTGCCCGTTCAGAATGGGTTAACGCCCTGAATACGCGCCGTGGTGTCAGTCTATAGCTTGTACGTTGCTCTTGTATTTTTACAGTAGTGTTACGTGTGTTATGATTAGGTTTTGGAGCGCAGACAGTGGAGTTTGGTATCAGTGCTCAAAATGTGTATTTATTCAATTCGTTTTTACAACAAACAAACTGAAAATAAGTATAATTTTTTACCCATTTGAATATTACATATGATTGATTGAAATTTGTATTCAGCTTGTAGAATGGGTACAGTTCAAAAGAAAGAATAGTCAATACAAAAACTGCTACTGGGAGGATATATCCAGGAAAAGCACTAAGGCTTGTTCCTCCATTTTCAGTTCATCAGAACATTTAAAGACATACAAATATACACTAAAAACAGGAAATCATCATACAGTTAAAGCAAGTAAAAACGGGAAAAAACATGTACAGTATTGACGGGGGGGGGGGGGGGGGGGGGGGGCTTTTTTACAGGGGCCGGTTTCGAATTGCAGCAGTCCGTAGGTACTCTTTGAGAGCAGTTTTGAAGGAATCTAGGGATTCACATTTCTTAATGGCTGTAATTTTAGCGGCATAATCCCTTATTTGAGCCAAATCTGGGTTGCACGTGGTTTGTTGAACTCCCTCTGGTGTTGTGATCGTGGACTTCGTTTACATTAAGGAAGTGTTTTGACAGGTACAGCAGTGGTGTAGCAAATCTTGTAGACCAGGCCCATTGCATTGCAAGTTGCTTGTACTCTGTTGTCAACCCTAGCCATTCCAGCCTATCAAAATGGGCAGGGGTGAGGTGGGTTCCGGGAGTAAGGCCAAGTAGTAGCCTGACCAGTTTGTTTTGGGAAGTCTGGAGCCTTGTTTAAAGGGCCTTGATAAATGTGATCGTTCATAGTTTTTTGTTTCTGTGTGACAACACAAAAAAGTGAAAAAATACACAGCTCGTCTGCCAATAGACTTAGGTGAGGTGCTGGAGTCACAAAGGTTTAGATATGAAAAAATAAAGGGAGGCTCCACAGTTCAATGTGTCAAGCTTTCGGTTTAATTACCTTCTTCAGGCATGTTTTTCTGTGTGAAAAATGAAAATATAATATCCCATTACCTAACACTTGTTACTGTGCAGTGTGACCTGCCTGACCTTTCAATCATTTAAAGCTACAGTACACTCTGTCATTTTATATCCATCTTTATCTGCTACTGGGAGATATGTTTGGGTTAAAACTACTGTTTTGTGAAAAAGTTAAACCTCTATTCTGATAGTAACCATTGGCATAAAGAGTTTGTTCAGTAACAGTAACATTAATACATTTAAAGGTGGGTTGCCAATTTCAGCCAATCAGGAGACCATATAATACCAATTTATTAGCTTCAATTGTAGTGTTCAAGCTTCACTTGTTTAGCATGTATCCTGTATGAATTTTCTCACTTGACCTGGAAATGCATTTTCTGTTTACTAAAGAGCTGGAGACCCCGGTTACTGAACAAACACTCTAGTCTAGTATAGCAATGATATATATATATTTTTTAACCACACAACATAATAATTACCCTAACTGTAATTTATACAATAAGACAACTGCAGTGGTTGGTCTCCCTGTGCTTATATTGCCATTTAGATCCTGTGGTCTGATACAGCGGTACTACCACTGCTGGTTGACAATTGGTACTGCCTGAGGATCACAATTCTATCATCTCCCATATAATTAGCAAGCAGGCATGCTCCATTTGGCTTATTGGCAAAAACAAGAAGAAAGAAATGTCAGCACTTGTACGGTTCAAATCTCCAGTTGAACATGAAAGTTACAGCTTTAAGTGGAAGAACACACTATTGTTGATATTCACCAGGTAAATGTCTCATTATAGTCTGGAGAAAAAGAACTGTTGTTGCTATGTGAATCGATTTCTCCACTTTTGTCAGTGTATAACATTCTGTAATAGCCTAAGAAGATTTCCCAGACACAATTAGCAAAACAACTTCTCATGTGAAACAGACTATCTCCTCAGGTGCTGCCTTAAGTTATATTAAACTCATCTACTGTATCTTTCCCTTTTGGGACTATCATCACCGTGTTGCCATTACCTTCCTCACTATGATTCCAGATGGCATATACTATATTCAATTATAAGACCTAATTATAGACCTATCATGGGTTCAAATGTGACCCTGTGTTGCAGTTCATCTCCTCACTCAACATCTAAAGCTAAATTACCATTAAACTAGTGCACAAAAACCTACAAAAAAAGACTGTTCAGTCTGTTTCTTAGTGCTGTATCGTTCTGCTCTGCAGACATTTTCACACACCATTTATTTTCTTTACCCACAACCCGCTACAACACCACCATGTGCTGAGTGATAGATTTTTTATAATGTAATTTCCGTCTATATGCTCCTCTCTCTTTCTGGCGCTCTCTCTCTCTCTCTCTCTCTCTCTCTGCAAGCAGCAAGGCCGCTGCATGCCAGCAGGAATGTACGGCTATTACCCCCCACAGGGGCCCGGGGGCCGTGGCCGTCTCTTCACCATTATTAACCACTACAACATGGCCAAACAGACCATCACAAGGTCTGTGTCACCATGGATGACTGTCATGTCCGAGGAGAAAGTCACCCAGCAGGAGACGGAGACAGCCCAGAAGCTGGCCTGATCGACGTGGGATTCAGACCTGGCATCACATGCCGTGACTACAAAAAAATATATAAACGTGTTTGTGCAATTCAAGCAAATCCTGCAGTTGTCTTTGGGGTCAAATTGATTGTAGGCCTACTTGTCTGAGCTGCTGTGCTTAGCTGAGACATTTTGATTCATCGAGACGTATTGTAGTTAGGAAATGTGGAAATATTTTGGAGGAAAATTGAAAACTGGTAGCGGCACAGGTTATCGTCGGGTGGATTTTTGGTTTGTTTGAATAACATGTGGTTATTTATTTATTTACATTTTAAAACAGTGGCAAATGTGTAGAAAAACGCCATTGGAACAGGAACACTGACTCACAGATGCACATTCACTGGCAATGTCTTTGTACATACACACATAACAGAGAACTCTACTCTCTTTAGTACTGTGAACCATCTTGTGTCTTGCGCTGCTTGTTTAAACACACATGCACGCATGACTCGAAAAAGCATACGTTTGTATTTGAATACATCAAAGTTAGCGCATGCAAGACGTAGCACTCAAGATATAGCACGTGGCTATTTTCTTATTGTACAAAATTTGCAGCTAATTTGGCTAAGTGGTTATCTGTAAATATAACAACTTGCTGTGTAAATGAATCCGATATGGTCTGTGGGGACACATTTGAACTGGATAAATTGAGCATTCTTAACACGTCTTGATTTGTCTTGCAAAAGAGCAAGTGGCTTTTCTGCATATAGTGCTTTTAAATATGTTTATCGTTGACAGACACACCAGGCCTTTTTCAACAGCTTTAATGATTGTCTATAATTAATTTGATGTCTTTGTGAACACCACATTGTACTATACTTTTAGCCACAATACACCTTGAAATTAAATAATATTTTTTGCAGCATTAACTTCCTATCCTACTTTACTGAATGTTTTTGCATTGAAAGTGAAGATACTGTATTGGTTCCGTTTTATGTAGTGGTCACCACAGATGAGTATTGATGAACATTGCAAAGATGTTATAGGCTTAAACTGTAATGAATCAGTAGTGTTTGTCCTGTTGCTATTTTCCTGTTTGTCATATACATTTAGTTGTCACATGTTGCAAACCCTTTTGAAACCATGTAAGGAGTACCATTGGAGTGCATTTGCTATCAAATTGTAAAATGATTAGCTTTGACTTAAAATGTAAAAGATGGAAATAAAGTGCCCAGATTTCACATTAACTGCAGAGTGGAATCCATACATGAGTGATGTTCATTCACACAATACAAAAATATGTATGGGTTGTAAAATTGTGCCGCTTCAACATTTCCACCATCGGAGAAGACATGAATCTCTTTAGTTCCACCTCCCTCAAGTCCATGTTTCTAAACACAAGTAATATCCTGTGAGTTTCAAAGACAGAATGAAGATAAAACGCAAAAGTTCACTAAGAGCATTACTTGGCTTTATTATTTGAGTAAAAAGTGCAAGTCTTTACAGTAAGTCTTTCTCTAGGACTGTTATAGTCTAATCTGACATAATAGTGATTGCAGGACACAACATGTCTATCATGCACTTAACCCACTTAAGTCCTATATGCTTAGGCATTTGATGAATTGTAAAAAACAAATCACACCTGTGTGAAATGAGGGGCGCTCTTGTCATCGTACATCATCATTCATCATCCCATACTGGCCAATCAGAATGCCTGTTGCCCGTGATTGGTTAGCTGATTTGGTCGTTTTGTTAACATAATGACATACATTTTCAATTCAATGTCAATGGCGTTTAAAGTTTTGATGTTTAGTTTACGTCATAAAAAGCGGACATCTGATGTCATTTCTCCGTTCACCATCAATGGCAAAACTTGACGGGCGGGGACAAAATTCTGCGGACATTTGACCGGAATTCTTTTACCGTGGTCAATGGCAAATCGTTGAGACGTGTGGGCCCTTAAAAATAGCAGATCTACATGCTCACAATGCATCAATGTGTGATGTTATCCTATCCGCTATGAGCTTGTACATTTCTCTTTACATTTTTAACATGTTCACCTAAAGTACAATGACCGAAATAGGGATGCCAGGTTGAAAGAGATTAAATGAACAAATAACACTAAGTACTGCTACTTCAAAAACATGTTTGTCACCGCAATGCAAGTATACACAGTATACTTGTTTAGTGGATTTAAGTCAACAATAAAGAAAGTCAAGGGAATTACTTTTAACCCATTCTGACCGGGCACCCATTTTGGTGTTAGCATCATGTTATGCTTTAGCTATTGAAAAATAGCAGATCTACAAGCTCATATCGCGCCACCGAGTGGCGCGATACGAGCTTGTAGGTCTGCCATTTTTGAAAAATCGAAGAACGACTGACATTTTTTGACAGGTCAGAATGGGTTAAGAGCCAGACAAGGAAAGCTGTTGACTGTTAATCAGTTGGCAGTCATTTTAGTGATAGAAATACAGCAACTGTCCACTGACATAGAACAAGCACTTATGTAGGCCAAAAAGCATGCTTTGATGTACATCAAGTGTTCCACACTGCCCTCCTGTGGATGATGGGTGCCATTGTTCACAATGACACTGGAAAGCACTAGACTGGGATTACTTTTCACTCCAAATGCATTAGATAGAACGACCCCTTGGCCCCTGGGGATATCCTTTCCTCCTAGTCCATTGTGTACAGCTAGTCAGCTACAACAACATCTAGTCTTTAGACTTTATTACTTCTGGATGCAAACCAATGAGGGGAAATTCCCTGGTTTGAAGCTGTGACAAGGTTAGCTGTCGTACCAGTCCAGGAAAAGAAGAGAGAAGGAGCACATGACCAGGAAGAAGAGGATCCACACACGGAAGCCGGCGTTGTTTTTGATGGCCTTGAGACAGAATGAGATTCATGAAAAACACTCAACTTAAACTAAATAATAATAGTGGACAAGTTAACTATCTGACATGAGACTGGATAGAAAATGATAGAATATTGTTGGCTAAGCAGTAAATACCTCTCGTATATCTTCGTTGCCTTCTTTGACGTTCTCTGTAGCACCCACAACCAGCTGGTGAATGCTGTCGATCTCCGTTTCCTGTGGAGGGAGACGATGTGTAAACACTTTGGAACATTGCATCTAGCCGTTTAGCGGTTATGTGTGCGTGCGTGTACTAGGTATGTGTACTATGTGTGACTGGGCATGGCTCTGTAGGTGTAGGTGATTAGCTGAAGAATAAGGTCTGTCACTGTCTGTGTGTCTGCCAAAACAGCATGAGCACGAGTGTGTAACATATGTGTTATAATATATACATTTTAATCATTTCAAGTTATTTTAAACTTCCTGTTATTTAGTCTTAGTCTTAGAAAGTGACTCCTTTTTAATCTTTTATTGTTTTTTCTACCATTAAATGTCCCATCCCATCCCTAGCCACATTTTGCCATGCAGATTCAGAGAATCAGAACCACTCAACTCACTTGTTGAAGGACCTTCTCAGCAAAGATCTCCTGGAGTCGGGAGATCTCTACAACTTTACCCTCGATGTGCCTACAGGAACGTGGAGGGATAAAAAGGTCATGGAAGGAATATGACATCTCTACAGTACAGTATGACAATGGTAAATGGGTTAACAACTGGTTACTCATACTACCAAGAAAAGGTCGAGTAATATTTCTGTGCCGACAGATTCTCACCTAACTTCATCCACCAGACTGCTCATCTCACTCACCAACCTCTGGTTCTCCTGTTCAAACTAGAAAGGAATAAAGTGATGAGCAATTAAGAACAGTTATGCAATGAGATATTTCATATTTACAGAGTTCTATGCTGTATTAAATTAATATTCAATTGTACTCAACTGCCACATTACTTCAGCAATTATCTCAACCCCCTACTCTGGACTGTTAATTGCTACAGACTCCACTGTAGCGATTAACGAAATTAACTGATAGATATATTAGATTTATCTAGGGCTAATCGAACATTTTCAAATGCCTGTAAAATAACTGTCTGGAATTTCAGTGCATATAAATTACATTTCATTTTGTCCCCAGGGGTTGTGACAACCTGCAATGTGGATCCACACACTGCATATTCTAACAGATTTATCAGGACCATTAAATGTATTTATGATAAATGATGATATCATCCCACACCATCTGGATCTCCTCAGGAGAGAGCTCGTCCTCCACCTTGCCCTCCTCCCACAGGTTGACATTGTTGTCCACTCCCCTCTCTACAGGAAGAGGAAATGGACAAAAACATAGAGTGTTGACCTGGAAAAGGTTTTTACATTTTAAACTACGGTAATACTGAATATTTTGTTTTCACTCATTCTCAGGTGTTCCCACCCCTAAAAGCCTAATTTATACTCCAAGCTCACACACGGACAAGGTCACATGGCAAAGCGATGTGACCTTGTCCGTCTATCTTTGGCACAGGACACCGGAGGCGCGTGACCAGGTTTAAAATTAAGCATACGGCTTTTGTAGGACCTGAAAAACCGTAACGGACAATCTGAATTATTTTGTTGGTCATTCATGTTTGCACACACGATTAATATGTAGGTAGGTGTATTACAACGAATACCCAAATGTTAAAAAATAAAATGTGAAAGTCATAAAGTTCTCAAAACTATACATAAAAACACATGAAAATGAAGATAGAAAATAGCAGCTAGAATACCAGAGTTGTCCTCCTTGGCTCCCTTCTCCTCTGTGTTCTCCACCTGGGGACTCTTCTCTGTCTTACTGTGATGCTCCGTTTGGAGTCTTGACCTAAAGCCACACAACCATTTCTTAGTGTAAATGAAATGTGCATTCACTAAATTACTTCTAAGCCCAAACCAGACCAAAGGGTCGGGTTGAGACTAAGGCCTCTTTTAGACGGCGACCATCTCCATATAACACGTCAAAGTCCCGTTGCGTTCTCATTTTTTCTTACCCTTTACACGAGAACGCACACGTTATGATATGTGCTATTATGCTATACTGTCGCTAGGTGGCGATAACGGGCTGCCAAATAGACAGGTCACCCACGTACAAGAAGAAGAAACCTTCACCCAAGCCTGCGCAACACGGCTCTGGGCGTGCCACGGGATGGTATATATTTTATAATACATTAGGCTACATAAACGCTGCTGCCGCGGCTGCCGTCTATCACAAGGCTTTTTATTTACATCATGGTTTTACATTCAACATCGCTGATGAGCAGCACTTTGTAGGCGAGGAGGGAGGCTTGTTCAGGAACTCCATTATATCATAATTATATGGCTCTGCATCAATGTAATAAACATATGCGCTGTGAGCCAACGTGAGCCATGATGTCATAAGTTTTGCGGATTCACTGTTTTGCCTGTTTATATGGAGACCATAGGAAACGGCGTTCTGAAAGATTTCCACTCTGGGAGGTGGTTTCACTTCGTTGCGTTTTCACCTCCTGAGAACACGGTTCTCGTCTAAATGACAGCAGCAAACGATACTTTATTTTGACGTTTTATATGAACACCATCCTCGTGTAAATAGCACCTAAATGTTTTAAGGTATACCACACCAATGCAACTCATTGAGTTGCAATGAGTTGCATCCGACCCTTTGGTGTGGTTTAGGCTTTAATAAGACAAAAAAAAAAAAGAGCTACTAGGTTTATTCAGTGTGTAGCGAGTAGTGACTGGCTGGGCAATGTGAATACTCACAGTCTCTTCTTGTCCACCACTCTCTTGACCCTAATCGCTCTCTGCTCAGAGTACAGCTTACATACTCCTTAAAGAGAGATACATGTCAATATTAACCCATTCTGACCTGAGATCAGATTCATACGAGGTTTCCACTGGACACACACTGGTCTGATTAACCCATTCTGACCTGAGATCAGATTCTAGAAATGTCAGTCGCTCTTCGATTTTTCAAAAATAGCAGACCTACAAGCTCGTATCGCGCCACTCGGTGGCGCGATATGAGCTTGTAGATCTGCTATTTTTCAATAGCTAAAGCATAACATGATGCCAACACCAAAATGGGTGCCTGTTCAGAATGGGTTAAAGGTGATTGCAGTTATTTAATCAATTAAACTCTATACTTGGTTGGTTGACCGGGGTCCTCCAGGTATATATAATTGGCTGCTACCTTTTGTCCCCTCTACACTGAATCTCTTCATTGAAAAAAGCCAAATTACTATAAGCTCATAAAGTGTCTTCTAATCTAGATCTTGTAGATCTGCTATTTTCGCTGAATGTTTGCCAATGACATGACCAGAATAGGGACACTATGGTTCATGGGGTTAATCTCAGGAAAACATAGTGATTTCCAATTGCGACTGCAGGTCGCATTCACTATGAAATGGTGCATTTCCGACAGTTGTTTGGTTGGTCACGCCCCCATATGGTCAAGACACGCTCCATATATGGCCAGTACAGAATTCATTCCATATGTTGATCTGACATGGGGAATTGGGCGGGGTGCCGCAAATTCAAAGGATTCAAAGGCCATCTGTTAGACCGTTTTCATTTCAGGGACCCTCATTATACAACAGGCCATGGAGCCATGGATACCATTGTTTTTCTTCTTCTCCTTTATATACTGTAAAATCCTCAATGTTCATTTATACAGTGTGTTAGAGACGGTATGATACCTTATTAAGTATGCACACTACCAACGCCCTACCAACAGTCATTAAGACATGTGAATCCCTTGACTCCTTCAAAACCGCTCTCAAAGGGCACCTACGGATGGCTGCAATACGAAACTGGCCTCTGTAAAATCTGAATCCCCCCCCCCGCCCCATTTCCCCTCACTGTATATGTATCTTTTCCCTTTTTGCTTCCTATATGATGAATTCCTGTTCTGTTCTTTAGCTACATAGAAGTGTCTATTTGTATGTCTCTAAATGTTTTGATGAATTGAACATGGTGGACCCTGTTGTAAACAAGTGTAATACTTAATTGGGTCGTCCACTCACAGTTAACAGTCTTTGTATTGAGTTTGTGCTTAAAATGTACTGTAAATTCTACAAACTGTTAATCAATACATTCCAGAACAGTCCATAGAGAATGACGTCTGTGTGTTTTAGTGTGACAGGAACCCACCTTTCAGATACATCTCCACAAGGTCCAAGACTGCTCCTCTGTGCTCCTTCACCTGGGCTGACAACACCTGCTTCTCAGCTGGAAACACCAGGCACAGATATATGTCATCTCAGTCAGGTGGAAACCTGTCATGTCCCAAACTGTTACTTTATGATATATGTCATCTCAGTCAGGTGGAAACCTGTCATGTCCCAAACTGTTACTTTTCCGGATTCAAGTTCAAAAACGGCAAAAGCAGCAGATCTACAATATATCCAAACGTGTTGCTTCGCACTAGTTCGCACCACATTTTGAAATTGGAGATCTGCTACTTTTGATGTTTTTGTGTGATGCTGTAGTAGTAGTAGTAGTAGTAGTAGGGCGTTCATTTACAAAAAAAACACAAAAAGTGTAAATATGGAGATGAGGTTTCTGCCCGACAACAAGAATATTCACTTACAGGACTCCAACAAGTGCCCAATGTCAAAACTGAAAACTTGTTTTCGCAATAATGTCTAAAACAATATCTTCTTAGCGATTATTCTATCGAGTATACTTTTTGGGATTAACGGATTTATTTACAGCCGTCTGCCAGCCTGCAGATGGATGGATGGATGCCATGTTGATAATTCCAGCATTCACCAAATGCCTAGGCTTGCACGCTACAGTGAGTACAGTCATATCTGGTGGGTAGCAAGCACTGTACTTGACTACTGTACCGCCAAGAATGAGAACGGTACCTTTACAGTACCAAAAACTGTATAGGAAATGACTTGAACTAGGAGCTGAATGGCTACATGGTGTCCCATCCAAACACCACTGTCTGAACATAGCTACAGTAAAGCACACATACTACACAGTACCTTCAGCGCGTAGCTGCTTGATGGCTTCAGAGCAGGTCCTCATGAAGATCTGAGCGTCTTGGTCAATCTGGTCTCGTTCATTGTCCGTCATGTGAGTAAGGTCTGATGAGATGAGACTGTGAACACATTTATAATAACAGTGTTTTAACATCTGGTGACTTCCATAAAAAGTTTAATTCACCCCCAATATTGAGTAAAGGCCTATTCATAGTCTGGATTTTCGGTGGTGAGGTGACCACCGCTCCGGTGGTGAGCTGACCACCGGAGCGGAAATAACGTTGAGCGGTGGTGAGTAGAAACAGAGAGAAGGGCTGAGGGGTGGTGGCGGTTGGTTTGCTCTTCACCGCGGCTCAGTGACGTCATGTTGTAGTTCGGTGGTCACCTCAGTGACGTCATGTTGTAGTTCGGTGGTCACCTCAGTGACGTCATGTTGTAGTTCGGTGGTCACCTCAGTGACGTCATGTTGTAGTTCGGTGGTCACCTCAGTGACGTCATGTTGTAGTTCGGTGGTCACCTCAGTGACGTCATGTTGTAGTTCGGTGGTCACCTCAGTGACGTCATGTTGTAGTCCGGTGGTCACCTCAGTGACGTCATGTTGTAGTCCGGTGGTCACCTCAGTGACGTCATGTTGTAGTTCGGTGGTCACCTCAGTGACGTCATGTTGTAGTTCGGTGGTCACCTCAGTGACGTCATGTTGTAGTTCGGTGGTCACCTCAGTGACGTCATGTTGTAGTTCGGTGGTCACCTCAGTGACGTCATGTTGTAGTTCGGTGGTCACCTCAGTGACGTCATGTTGTAGTTCGGTGGTCACCTCAGTGACGTCATGTTGTAGTTCGGTGGTCACCTCAGTGACGTCATGTTGTAGTTCGGTGGTCACCTCAGTGACGTCATGTTGTAGTTCGGTGGTCACCTCAGTGACGTCATGTTGTAGTTCGGTGGTCACCTCAGTGACGTCATGTTGTAGTTCGGTGGTCACCTCAGTGACGTCATGTTGTAGTTCGGTGGTCACCTCAGTGACGTCATGTTGTAGTTCGGTGGTCACCTCAGTGACGTCATGTTGTAGTTCGGTGGTCACCCCACCACCGTAAATCCAGACTATGTATGAGCCTTTAGATTCACTTATTGTTACAATAACAATTATATTATTTTAGGCATTTAGCAGAAATAAGCAGAAAGTATGCAGTGTTGTTTGTCCAATAATACTACTCATCCTCGTGAACTTGAGAAAGTCTCTCTCTTATGGCACAATGACACAGCTTGCTCAACCACATATGGTGAGACTAGGCTGCAGAGTTTAACCCATTCTGACCTGAGATCAGATTCATACGAGGTTTCCACTGGACACACACTGGTCTGATGAACCCATTCTGACCTGAGATCAGATTCATATGAGGTTTCCACTGGACACACACTGGTCTGATTAACCCATTCTGACCCGAGATCAGATTCTAAAAATGTCAGTCGTTCTTCGATTTTTCAAAAATAGCAGACCTACAAGCTGGTAGCGCGCCACTCGGTGGCGCGCTATGAGCTTGTAGATCTGCTATTTTTCAATAGCTAAAGCATAACATGATGCTATGCTAACACCAAAAGGGGTTCCCATTCAGAATGGGTTAAATAGGCCTATTAGCAATTAGCATGGGTTGTACTTTTTTCCTGGCATGAAATCAAGTAAATTGTCGCCCCCAACGAAGGCTGTGGAAATCCTATGCCGTGTTCATGAACCAATGGAAGGGAAATCAGAACTCACATCATGACTAATGGCTATGTTGATAAAGTCATGTGTGGGAGTTTTGTGAACTTGGCGGTGGATGCGTGCACAGTGTGCACCACGTCTGATAGCGTTAGCCAAGTGACAGTAAGTGATTATATGGTGTCTGAGATAGCAATAAAAACTTACAAGGCGATGATGAAATGTGATTTATGGCAAACAAATGTCCCCATTGAATTTTACCAAATGGATTTCCCGCCTAACTTGTTATCAGCACTGTGTTTGCTTTTGTAAAGGTTACCCACTGGTTCAAACTTAAGCAAGTGACAAAAGTCGGTACACATTCTAGGTAGCTCTTCTTCTGTTAAACAGAGTCGGATAGAGTGCATCATGTCAAAAGATTTGGAGTTTGTTATGTCTAATGGAGACGACGAAATAAAAGGAGTCGACATTTAAATGAGTACGGCGGGCGTCGGGTGGCTCGACTCCTTTGCTTGCCCGTAGAGAACAAACCACAACGCCCATTTTCACGTGGAGTGTTTACTTCATCTATTCTGTTTTATCAACACTCTTAACAAAACATGCCACTACTACCCACACCCATATACACACCCACACACAGAGGGGCCTTGAAGAGAGGAAGGCCAGGATTAGTCTCAGGCATGATTTGCTCTTCACTTGGTTGCAGCTCAATTATTCCAGACAATTAGACTGGAGCCTGCTGCTTCAGACCACCCTACTCGCTGTTGACCTTGTGCCAGCAGCCAGCCCCCACAACACTGACACAAGAACACACACATACCTCAATGATCCTAGATAAACCCTGAGGAGTCTGCCATATAACCCTGTAGTCACAGGTCTGCCCTTAGTCCTCCTCCTGACCACCGAACAACCAGACCAATTATCAGAAGCCACCAACGCCCTGCCCTGTAGCCTAGCACTTTCACATCGTCACATCCATTTGACCCACATCAACCCTACAATCCCCATTCTGGGCATGTCAGAATAGCAAAAATGGATGAAAGTTTGGCGAAAACAGTCCAACATTCAGTGAACATTCGGTGAAAATAGCAAGCTGCAAGTGTATACCCACATTTTTTGTGCCTGTAAACCTGTGATGTTACAATTATCTGAAGCCTACAAGGCGTCTTGTGAAGCATTGTAGGCTAGCTTGTAGATTTGCTACTTTTGCTGTTTGATATACAACAAAGTATATAGGGCTTAAATGGTTACCGAGAGCAGAATGTTTCAGTCAGGCGATTGGAGGAGAGGCTTACCTTCCGGCGTTCACATAGTCTTTCCTGTGCTGCAGCAGGAAGTCTTTCAGTTTAGTGATGTTTGTGATCTGCCAGGATGAACAGAGAAGAAGCAACACATTAATGAACCTTTTCTTTCATATTAATGAGTGTGCACTGTGCAGCATGCTATTTTTAGAATGTCGTGTGTCTCTGCTTCTGCTTCAGTAGACATGTCAACAAATTCAAAACATGGCTTAAAAAACTCTCAGATGAGTTCACACACACACACACACACACACACACACACACACACACACACACACACACACACACACACAGTACACACACACACACCCCACCAGAATGCGGGTTTGTCCCAGCTACCTTCACCTAAAACGCATCATGCCAGTTATTTAGTTATTCTTGGCAAGGGACACCATCATAAGGCGAGGTATGAATAAGGCTTAAATGTATGATTTTGCATTTATTGACTGTGTCAGGCAGCCATGTCCATCTATCTTGGTGCATTCTGAATGTTTACCTTTGACAATTAATTTACTACAGGACATACCGAAATCAAACCGGCAATTTCCTTGTCAAATAGCTTAGGTAAATAAAACTATGAGCTACTCCACACAGAGCTCTGACAGAGCAATCTCTAATAAGCCTGAAATGCATGATCCGTTACCATTTATCACAGGGCGGTGTGTGTGTGTGTGTGTGTGTGTGTGTGTGACTGTGTGTGTGTGTGTGTGTGTGTGTGTGTGTGTGTGTGTGTGTGTGTGTGTGTGTGTGTGTGTGTGTGTGTGTGTGTGTGTGTGTGTGTAAACCAGAGAGGAAACTACGTTCAATCAATCCAATATTTGCTCCTGTAATTCGGTCAAACACTGAAAAAAAGGCCAAATTGCTTCCCTGTCCACAGAAGGCTGGGCAGGGCAGAAGTGTGCATGAAAACCATGAAAACGCACACTGTAGAGTCTGTTGGAGCTGCTGGAAGACAGAGTTCAGACAGGGAAGGGATTGAAAGAATGACACAATGGATGTGACTGTGACATGGACCCCTGAACGTGGGAGACTATTTTGATAGCATAACGACGCCGTCTTCAACCTTCAGTCTTCTGAGGCTAACAACCCTAATTATCAAATTGCCTCGGTTGTAAGGAGTAACCTGGACCTATAGCCCTCTGATTGTGTCTAAGAATTCTGAGAGTTATAGCAGTGGCCTGAGAAAAAAAAAAAAAGGTTTTATTAAAGATGACGTTTGAAAGGTGACAGGCTTTTCATTGCTCAAATAAGGTGTCAAGATAAACAGAGACGAGCAATTTGCTAGAAATGTATAGCCCTCCTCTTCATTGCTTAGAAAGCAATCAAATGATATATGGCACGGCGTTGGGGCATATGTTAACACATTCTGACCTGAGATCAGATTCATACAAGGTTTCCGCCGGACACACACTGGTCCTGATGAACCCATTCTGACCTGAGATCAGATTCTAGAAATGTCAGTCGCTCTTCGATTTTTCAAAAATAGCAGACCTACAAGCTCGTAGCTATGAGCTTGTAGATCTGCTATTTTTCAATAGCTAAAGCATAACATGATGCCAACACCAAAATGGGTGCCCGTTCAGAATGTGTTAAGTCAGGCTGTTGAAGCAAGCTGGGACTTTGTAAAAATACAATTATCAGAGGTCACAAGTTAATTGTTGTTGAGAGCACTTGTAGAGGGATCAGGAGACAGACACTTTTCTCACCGTTGAAAGAAAAAAGGTTGTGACATTTCACTGGACAGAAACTCAAGTGGCTCCAGAACGCCCTGTAATGGACAATATAATGTCATGATGTTGGTCACTGAAACAAGTTATAAGGGAACATTGGCAGTTTGTTACATCTGCCAAAAATTGAAATAGTCACAGATCTACCAGTATTGCTGCCTGGTAGCTGACAGGTTTCATTCATATACATGCTGCCTGTCCTTCCCTCTGTTCTTAGAGACAGACATACAGGTATTTTGGGGCGTGTCCAAATCCACCATGAAAACAACACAGCTTACCATTTAAATGCATTAGTGAACGTACGCATGCTTACATTTTATATTTTGCTTTTCTTTTTCGTCATACGAGATGTACTGTACTTTATTATCCCTGCAGGGAAATTAATAAATAGAGCAACATGATGTGGTGAAGTATTGTAGCGCAGGTGATTGCCACAACCACCGATGCAGTGAAAAATGAAAAGGGGACCGCCAAATATTCTAAACTATTTGAGACAGTGTTTTTACGGGTTCAAACAATGAATAGTGTGATGTTGATCCCCTATTCACTCATTCTAGGACATGACGTATGTGTCGACAGAAGAATACGTTTCTCTACATAAAGCAAAAATAGTCCTTAAAGCCTCGTGCTAAGTTTGTTCTTGCAGTGTGTGTTTTAATATGTTACGTCTTCCAAATTAAGTTTTTGGCTTCTGAAGAATTAGCAACAGCTATTCTAAGTCATATACTGGAATAAAGACACAATCTTCAGCCCACCACCCACAAGTATAACCAATCCAATGAATCAACTTGTAAAGTTATGAACCTTAAAATGGCAAGAAAAACTAACCTCATGGGAGAAAGTCAAATTTGTCATTTTTCAAGCATTTGCCCAGGCCCATTGTAATCTATATTTAATACATGAATGTAGCGGTAGACCACAAGCCTTGTATAAGCTCATAAAATACACTCAACAGACATGTATGCATGTATACTGTAGGTGTTTGTGTGCTACACCTGTCTGACCAGCAGGCAGTGCTAAGTCCACAGTAATGAAAAGTGTTGAATGAGAATCCAAACGAGCAGAGACTGAACAACATGTGAAAGTGCTGCTCTGGGGGTTGAGCTGTCTCCTATGTGTATACATTGGAGCTCAGATTGCGGAGCGCAACCTCAAGGGTTTGCAGGGGGTCAGGGGGATCAATTGCTCTTGTAACTTAAGACCCTAAAGAGCGAGTAATTCCTCAACAATGAAGAAGGGGGTGGCCCTGTGCTTGTGACTCACCCTGTGTGTGTGTGTGTGTGTGTGTGTGTGTGTGTGTGTGTGTGTGTGTGTGTGTGTGTGTGTGTGTGTGTGTGTGTGTGCGCATACTGCATATATATGTGCATGCATGCGTGCACACACACGCACACACAAATATGTAACTGTGTACGTGTGTGAGAGCTTGCAGTGAAGGCAGAAGGAGACAGTCTGCCGGGCTACATCTAATCTCATCAACATCAAGGACCCCCACTTCACCTCCTCACTTTCTCCTTCCCTCCAGCGTCCCTCCTACCCTGGTGGAGTCCAAACAAACCATCAGATGGATTATTACGAGGCAGAAAAGAGAAATGGCAAAGCTTGCAGATTTCTTAGGAGCTTGGACGGCTCATATTGTTTAGCTAAAATACATGCATTACCAGAATTTTATAACGAACCGCCCGGCCGCTGTTCAGGTTTAGGGACTCGACACACTCACACTTGCTTTTACATGTATGGCCTGATAACAACATGTTGCTTAACAAAAGAGATCTATTGTGCCTGTTGATGTTATCACCAATCACCATGTTTATGCCCGTCTTTAAAGATTGTGACAGTTTTAAGTGCATTTAGTGTAGTTGTCACAATAAACAAATGACAGCACCTAGATTAGCATCTGGGAATATAAAAAGGCTTTTGATTCGTACTGGACAATGATTACTAAACAGTGACTCGTTTGTTAACAATTCTAAACAAGTAATCAGTCTCCTTAACGATTATAGTGATTATGGGGTGTATACATTCTGTAGCCTACAGGACATTTGTCAAGACCAGAGCAGGACAATTGTCACATGATTCTCAACTTTTATATCTGGCAGAATAATGAACTGGAGACCAAGGCTCCGAAACAGCCCAAAAATAAAAGCCCGAACCAAATGCATCGTGCATGCAAGCTCTTCACATCACTGATTTAAAACAACATGTTGATTGTTTTTTGGGGTTTCTTCTGGTTTGAACAAAGCCACATCATTTGAGACACAGACGTAGCAACCAGAAGCAATGAGTTTGCCTGGACAACAAAGACCTCTCAGCTGTTGGACTCATGGATGCTAAACAATATTGTAACACTCAAGCCTCATTGAAAGCAGGGGAAACAAGACTTGGGAGTCTGTACTCTGTCTGTACCTCGTTGACAAGCAAGCTCTAAAGCCATTTGACTTTGAAGCCAGGACTTTATTTATTTATTATTTGTTTAAACAATTGTCTTAAACAATTCCTTTAATCTAGATTGTATGTTGAATCTCCACTAACGGACCAGAACATCATAGTGGTTTTCTTTTGAGGATTTAAACAATTCCAATATCTGGTTTTCATTATTTACAAGCCAAGGTGACAATATGCAATGTATAGTTACTCCCACCTCAGAATATAACATATCCATTCTAGACTCCAAAGATTAATTTAAAGTTGCTGTATTTCTTAGTCAGTCAACTTGAAAATTTTATTTGTACATTTCTACTGATAATCTAGTCCTAATCAAGCCTCACAAAATACATCAACACAACCACAACCTCACAGTAATTGACTTTTTTGCTCCACACATTATTATGATTTAGTCTTGCGTGTCTATGAACCCGAGCTCTATTTTTGTTCCAGTTAAACTGTTTAGTCTGCAAAGTATCTGGCGTTCATCTCCTTATTCAAAAAGTGACATATATCCACTGACCTGTGTTTAAGGACTTATTCTTCCTTCTATTAGTTTTCATTTTAATGATACATGCACTGTTCCTGTTTTATTGCAAGGGAAATCGGTCCTGGTTGCAGATGCTTCGAAATTCAATTTGCCAGGGCTTTGTGGGAAAACAGTCCAGAGATTAGGTCAACTGGTAAGGAGAGCGTTTAGCAGCACATTCAGTCCAGGATAATCCCTGAAAATAGCAACCCGATGGTAAAAGTACCCTCTGGATAGTCACGGGCTAAATGGTTCTGCTTATGCCAGGATGACATTCTCAGTTCTTGGAACTATGCACAGTTGCAGTTTGTGATTTAGGTTATAGGCCAACAAAGGAGTCTTTTTGTGCATCTTTGTGATGGAAAGACTAATGCACATTTGACCTTTCAATGCTGACTTCATTAGTAAAGTTTAGAGAAATTATTAGTTATACACTGTGACATATTTTAAGATTCAGCTAGAATCAGTCTTTAGCTTTAACTTTTTTATTTTATTAAATATACTAAAGTAGTATCATGTTACCTCTTCGTCTAACATATAAAGAATACATTTAACTTGGGCTGTTTTTTTTACCAGGTAAGCCAAGCGAGCATATTGGAGATAAGGAAATAAAATAATTACAGAAGAGTAACAGCTAGCTAGATAACATGAGGTCAGACTTGGCTGACATGAATGATTTCTCTTAAATTAGCCTATACTGCCGTATTGCTTCTGGTTGCTGTCATGACTTGTTAAAAGATTTGCGCTTTCCATTGACCACCAACTTTTCAAAGGCATCTATGAATTTACAGTGTAGGCTTCAACTCAATACAAAATGTACAGTACCATCTTACTTCAAAGCAGTTAATTTACAGCATTTTGGGAGGTTTTAGTACATTTGACACTGTGCACGCCTATGTGAAATAGGCTAATCCACATAAACATTTTCCTCAGATCAACTCAAATACATTTGGATGATACATATTTATTATGGAATATTTTACATAGGGCAAAATATACCTGTGTTTAGTGTTCTAGGGTAAAAAACGATTTTAACAAATTTACAATTTTCCAAATGAAGCAAACCTTTCAAATACAAACTACATTTTTGAGAGAGTACACAGGATTATCGTTTCCATTTGAAACGTGCTGTATATGGTAGAAAAGCTCCTAACAGCGCATACTTAAGTGTGCTGGCCGATCGCCACACTTTTCAGGGTTTCAAAGAAAACTCTGTGAGAAGGAGCCAATTTAGGAATACCAGTGCTGAAGGCACAGTGGGGAGCCAAGCGCTATTTTCTACACACAATTTAACAATTTTGAGGCGACCTCCTCTATTTAAACACGAGAAGGGCAGCATGCTGTGGAGAGAAAGGAGGTGAACGGTGAAATGGAGATCACAGTGCCCCAAACCGACCCCTATGAGGTAAAAGATTCCCCTGACCAAGCCCCGCTCTGCAAACACTGGCCCTCTTATTAGTCAATCAAGGCTTTTTTTCTTTGATTGGTTCTAAAAATGCTACATTTCCTTGAGCTAGCCTCCATTTTTTGTGGAAAAAAAGACGCAAATAAGCCACTTTATATTTGTTTACTTTGATGTTTCTTTATTTATTTTTTATCTATTTGTGTGAAGAGTCGGTGGGAACTTGAAAAGAGTTATGCATGTCTTGAAGGGCACCCACATCTGTTGTGCATTAGGCACCGGCCGTCAACATTGTTACTGGGGACCTAATTTAATATTTTCTCTGTTTTGATCTTCCACCTTTAATCACTGGCTCTTGGGAGGATCGGCTTTCCCCAAGAAATTGTTCGAGAGCCGAAAGAAAATGTTATTGCAGCATGTTTATGGAATCATACATGCGAGGAGAGGGCTTGCACCAAAAAAAATGCTGCCTATCTCAAGTTGTGCATAGAGAGAACGGATAGTTGGAAGGGGAGAGAGTGGGCGAAAACCACAACATAACTATAAGCAGTCAGAACATTCCAAAGTTGCAATTTCAATTTCTCCAAACGCTGGTTCACCGAGATGGTTGGAGATGATATGGACAGCACAAGGGAGACAGCGGTAGGGGGGAGGAGTGGAGAGGGCAGGCACCACAGGCTAGGTTTGAGTTTCTTTGAATCAGCATCCTTGCTTTTATTAAACCACCATTTCTAATATCAATGCAACAGGGGTGCAGAGGACATAACAAAAGCCTGGTTGTGCACAGCTGCTGTGACTGGGCCCATGTCGATGTTGGCCGCAGACTTGGGGTGGAGGCATCAGGTATGGTTTAAAAGTTCTGATGTCCTTAGGGAAACGTTGAATAGTTCTTCAAGGTGGCTTTGAAGGGGCTCTTATAGATGGTCTCAAACTGACAACAATAATAGTGAACGTTCCAACCCCGTATGAACTTCCGTCCTGTTTCTCACTATGATTCCAAATACAATCAGTGAGGGGAAAAAAAGGAAACTGGGAGAAATGATTTTGCGGGCTCAAGCTGATGATAGCTAACACAGTTTAGCCTTCATTGAAGATAATATTAGCCAACCAACAGCCGACCGGAAGGCTTGGGTTTTGGCTTCTCTCCTAACATGAGGTCGTTTGGATTATCTATACATGATATTCATGTCAGGCCAATGACCTCTGGCTTCATGGCAGTGAACATGCTATGCAGCTGAGTCTCACTCGGCTCCTTATTTCAAACAGAAATCTCATCTTATTCTTAAATATATTCATGTACAATTGTACATTTCTTGAAGTGAATACAGTAATCACCAATACTGTGCCTTACTAGACAAGTTCTAACTACTTGTTTCAAGTTCAACCTGGTGTTTCTATTTTGGGCACGTCATTATAGGCGAAAGTTTTTCATGTCATTAGGCAAAAATTGGGTATTTCATTAGGCGGAACTTTTCAAAGACTTTCAAAAGTAGCAAAAATAGCAGATCTACAAGTAGGGTCTTGTAGAAAGTATAAAATAGCACTTAGGAGTTGCTCTTTTGGGTATGTCGTTAGGCTTAAGTCTTCAGGGTTTAAATGCTTATTAAGATCAGGGTGACATACAGCAGTGGTTTTCACCACAGCAAATAACAATCGCAAGGCACACCATAACAAAAATAGCTGCTTACAAAATAAATACATGAAAGATATTTGCCTTTTATGATATGCATGTTGAGGCCCAGGTCATAATCCATTCGATGCTCTTGACCCAGGCACTGGCATTAGAGCTATTACTGGTGCACTGCTAGTTAGAATGGGTCAAATGCAGACCACAGGGGACAAATTTCCCCACGGGGATCAATAAAGTATAACTTGCTAATTATTTTTCATCCCCATTTATCGAATTAGCCTATGTCTGGGACTGCTTAACTGGTACCATCATGGTCAAATCAAGCATTAGACCCAGTATGACCATAATGAAAATTGCTTCAATAAATTGAGGAATATAATAACCTTTATTGATCCCACTGGGGAATTTCAGCCGCCTGGAGGCAGAACAGCAGTTCCTATTGCCACTTCCTCACAACCCAGTAGAATAAATACATAATTAAATGATCTATGTATACCTTTTCCACAATACAATACATTTCTTAAAGGACAACGCTGCCATTTTAGATACATGTCGTTTCTGTAATTGTGTGCAGTTTTCATAATTATGTACTTTTATTTTGTATCGAACAAATCTCTCTGCCATTGTTTCTATTATGATCATTTAAAAGTTAGAAAAATACGTACCCTACCATATAACCTTTTGAGCATGTCATTTTAAGGTTATTTTCTCAATTTAATTGTGAGTGGTTGTTTTGGACTTTGAACAGAAATGCAGTTGGATGCATTATCAGTTATGCAATCATTGGCTGTTTTTTGTCTTAATCACTGGCCACCTTGTGATCTAGCAGCCCTACATATTCACATCCCAACCCACGGCAGCAAACACATTTAGTGTTTTGGTCTTGGTCCTAGAGAAGCCATTCATACAGTGTTCTCCAACAGCCTCTGCATGTGGTTAAGAACACATGGTGTTAGTGTTATTGCTCTGTTTTGGGGAAACCTGAGCCACCTATCCACTAGTTCTTCAGACAGATGCCACACTGGGAAGTGGTGGGAGCAGTAGCTCCAACGACGCTGGCTCTGTGTATGTGGTAGTGAATAGAGAAGCACTGGGACAGCAACAACACTAGGGCGGAAATAGAATACATGGCAAATTGAAAATAAATGGCAGGGCAATAGAGCTCAAAAGCCCCTTCAGGAGAAGGAGAAAGGCAGGGCCAAGGACAAGTCTTCCACTAGGGGCTTTCCTTTAAATGTGACAAAGAGTCTTAAGACAAATTGTGCATTTGTTGGATGAGCAGTACGGAGTATGTGGGGTGCATCCAGGTAACAGTTGTCTATCAGCAACAAGTGGGGCACTATTTAAAATTGAAATTAACAGGCTTTCCAACAGTATGGATGGATTTGTTTTTAAGTCTGGATACCCCGTCCATGACAGGCTTCAGACGCGCCTCCTCAGGAGTCTTAGCTCAGATCTGAACCCATTTGATTTGAAACAAGTTACGACAGACAAAACACAAATTTCAAACGTTTCAATCAACAATGTTAAGTTTAATACTGACAAAATTGCCATGAAAAACACACAAACACAGAGAAAGTGTGTGTGTGTGTGTGTGTTTGTTTCATGGCAATTGTGTCAGTAAACTTAATATTGATTGATAATAACCTTTATATAGTTAACCAAAGCCTTATCGAATAATACCAAATAAACAACATGCTTAGGCTACAATAACACCTTTCCAGCAAGATAAGACTGATTATCTACCTCCCTATCCCTCACCCTGTAACCTGTATGATCAAGGAGAGCAGGGTGCCATAACAGTACGGTGTATAATATATGCAGCAGTTAGCCTAGCCGCAATTTGCAACTCTAGATTTTTTTACAATGGGTTGAATCTAGAGTTGCAACAAGCTCCATCCACTTCCTATTCATCATTTTTGGTTTGTGATCTGATTGTCTTAAATGACGTTAAACTCACCAACATTGCAGCTGCAGTCCAAGCTTGAATTATCCTCTTTCAATCTGCCGAGCTTGTTTTTCATAAAAATCCCCCGTAGACATTTTATGAGTTACTTTCTGTCCAAAATATTCCAAGAGTTCACATTCCGAGCTGCCATTTTGTATTTTTGCAACGTGCCGTAAAACAAGACGTGAGGGGGAGCGCTTGTTTAATAGAAGGCTGTGCGTGACGGGGCGTCGCACTGCGTCAGCCTCTTCTTTGGGTGTCTTACCTGCGCAGGTAAGATTCTATTAAACAAGCGCTCCCCCTCATGTCTTGTTTTACGGCACGTTGCAAAAATACAAAATGGCAGCTCGGAATGTGAACTCTTGGAATATTTTGGACAGAAAGTAACTCATAACATGTCTACGGGGGATTTTTATGAAAAACAAGCTCGGCAGATTGAAAGAGGATAATTCAAGCTTGGACTACAGCTGCAATGTTGGTGAGTTTAACGTCATTTAAGACAAGCAGATCAGTGTCTCCAAATCTGAGGCCATGGTTGTCAGCAGGAAACCGGTGGATTGTGCAGTCCGGGTAGGGAATGAGGCATTACCCCAGGTGAAGGAGTTCAAGTATCTCGGGGTCTTGTTCACGAGTGAGGGGAGAACGGAGAAGGAGATCAGCCGGAGAATCGGAGCGGCAGGGGCGGTATTGCAGTCGCTGTACCGCACTGTTGTGACGAAAAGAGAGTTGAGCCAGAAGGCAAAGCTCTCTGTCTACCGAGCAATCTTCGTTCCTACTCTCATCTATGGTCATGAAGTGTGGGTCATGACCGAAAGAATAAGGTCACGAATACAAGCGGCCGAAATGAGTTTTCTTCGACGGGTGGCTGGCATCTCCCTTAGAGATAGGGTGAGAAGTTCAGTCACACGAGAGAGACTCGGAGTAGAACCGCTGCTCCTTCGCCTGGAAAGGAGCCAGCTAAGGTGGTTCGGGCATCTGGTTAGGATGCCTCTCGGGCGCCTCCCTAGGGAGACCAAGGCGCAGTTGGAGGAAATACATCGACTCTCTGGCCTTGGAACGTCTCGGAATCCCCCAGGAGGAAGTCACTAATGTTGCTCTGGAGAGGGAAGTCTGGAGCTCTCTGGTGGAGCTGTTGCCCCCGCGACCCGACTACGGATAAGCGGTTGAAGATGGATGGAGATCACAAACCAAAAAAGATGAATAGGAAGTGGATGGAGCTTGTTGCAACTCTAGATTCAACCCATTGTAAAAAAAATCTAGAGTTGCCAATTGCGGCTACAGTTAGCCCCCACCACGACCACAACACACATTTCCTTTCATTCATATTACTTGTGATGAACACTGAACAGTGAATAGCATGTGTATTGGCCGGGGGTTAGGAGCTAATGTTCACAACTAGTCTACCGTAGTATAGATAGTCACCACTCACCATTTTAAATGAAAGCACCACGACATACAAAAGGTACAACTTCAATATGTCGAGTCTGAACAACAACAGTAGTAAATACGACTATACTACCAATGCTTAGGAATTTCGCCCAACAGCAGCATTAGGGCCGATTCATACTCCTATTTTAGAGCCGAATAAAAGTCGGTTCGGCTCTGTAGAGCCTACAATGTGACTGAATCGGCCCTTAGCTCGCACGTATAGCCACCCCCCCCGGCCGGGGATATAATAGCAGCGAAACTTACCACCTCTTTCGCCTTGGGGGAGAATCCATGCTTGTTGGGTCTGCCGCCGCCGCTGCTCCGCTTCAGAATGTCGTCTTTGGTGGAGGAGGGATCAAAGCCGACGACGCCGATCGCCTTATTTCGTGTTTTGACAGTTTTGACGCTGGCTTTGAACAGTAAAGTAATGTCAACAGCCATGGTGTCTGTCTGTGTCTGTCCGTGGCGTGGAGCCGCCTCCTCCTCCTCATACACAGCAGCGCTGACTGTTAGTGTAAACACCACGGTGACACGTCGCCGCAGCGACGCGACGCGTGAAAAATAGCCGATCTACAAGCTCACGACGCGTCGCGACGCGACGCATTGTGAGCTTGTAGATCGGCTATTTTCACGCGTCGCCGCCCGCCACGTCATCTTCCTGCGACACACAGTACAGTGAATGAGACGACTCAGAAAGCCTTAACGATTATAACGTTTTAATCTTAATGCATTTTTAACGATATTAAGTTGTGTTCACAGCATGTTTTTTTAACACCTGGCTCGTGTTGATATTGTGTAAGTGGTTTATCTGGATATCTTGATTATTGTCTTCAATAGCCGTTACTTTTAGCCGTTTAGCCCAACTTGGGGGGATTTTTTTCCTCTTAAGCATATAATGTCTTATCTTAGCGACAATACGGAAGTAGTGTAACTTATAGTCGTCATGTTTCAAGTTTGTAGTGTAGAATCTATACGACGTTTATGCATTTGGAGCAATACATGTCGATCTAAAGCTGGAATATCATTTAGAAAAAAACGAACTGGCAGGCAAATATAAACACACTAAATAAAGCAAATAATACCCCCAGGCCAGCTTATGTGTAGGCTTATAGTATAGTCTACTGTACCATGTAAAGTGTATAGGCCTAACTATATCATTTTACATTTACAGTGCAAGTTGGACTGGTACTAGAATGTCCATTACCCAGCTGTATGATATAATTCTCTTTATTATTGCATATTTATTGGACAATTACAATAATTAAGTGGTGTGTGTGTGTGTGTGTGTGTGTGTGTGTGTGTGTGTGTGTGTGTGTGTGTGTGTGTGTGTGTGTGTGTGTGTGTGTGTGTGTGTGTGTGTGTGTGTGTGTGTGTCTCTCTCTCTCTCTCTCTCTCTCTCTCTCTCTCTCACACACACACACCCTTATTCTTTCTTTCAGATAATGCCCCTTCCACTAGAGGCGATGTCCACTAGAAAGAGAAGGCCGAATTGGACTGACCAGGAATGCATATTCCTGGCCCAGTTGATGGAGGAGAGGAAAGTAGTGATCAGGGGAAAGTGCAGCACGGGTGTGTCAACGCAGGATAAAAGGCAAGCATGGGAGGAAATATCCCAAGCCATCAATGCCGTTTTCCCACAGATTCAACGTACCGTGTCTGACTGTAGCAAGAAATGGGAAAATCTGCTGGCAAAAGCGAGGGAAGAAATCAAAAGACAGAAAATGCAATTGGGTGAAGGTAAGAAAAACGGCTGTGTGATTATTAGGTGTATGTACCTTAAAGGCAATGTCTGAAGCCTTGCCTTGGCGAAGGAGAATGATAGCCAGGCTACATAAAAAGGCAAAAATACCTTGAAAGCTATAGGATGAGTTTATTATGTTTTTCATGCTACTTTTATTTCACAAGATGTACATTCTTACATTGTCATTCACAGATTCAGAGCTTTCACTTGAACAGTTCAGCCATATTACCCAAATCGTGATTTCTGTGATGAATTCAGAGTCAGACAGGCTGCTCCAGGATACGAAAGACCCTTCAATCATGCACATGATGGACACTCAAAGGTAAGACGTCTTCTCACTGCAACAGACCTAGATGTTGAACCTGGTCAACAAATAAATCCAACTTGATTCTTGATAAAGAATTATTAAAGCCGTACACTGTATAGCATAAAAATAAAAAAAACTGTATAAAAATCTAGCAGCAGCTACTATGGCTGCTTCATCACATGGGACTGAGAATTCCTAAGTGACAGGGCAGATGCTGCCACCAGAATTCCTAAAAGTATGAGGTTTCCCTGAAATGTGTTTCTCCACCTACACATAACGGATGGATAAAGGACGTACTATTCTACCGTAAGCTTGAAAAGATTAGATTCTCACTTAATGGTTCCATGACAACTTTCCAGCAAACATGGACACCCTTTGTGGACCATGTAAAAACCCTGACGGTAGTCCCAGAGATGAGCTCTGTTTGAACTAGGGAATGGTGAACACATAGGCCTATGCAGTATGTGCTTCGTGTAAACCGGTGGCTGCACGCACACACAGGTGGTACCCCTCCTTTCCTCTTTTCCTCTCCCCCTCTCTCTTTTAATTAATTTACTTCTTTATTTCTGTACCCCCCCCCCCTCTCTCTCCTTCCTCTGGTATTGTCTCTGCATTGGGGAAGAGTGGGTGGGTACTGGGTATAGTGGGTGGATGGGAGGGAAATGATGGGTGTCTATATCTATGTATTACAAATGTATATGTTGATATGAACAAGGACCCCACATGGGAGGGGAAATAAAAATAAAAAAAAACAATAAAAATATGTACAAATCAAATAAACAAACCACATAAAATATGTACATAATTATTATTATTATTATTTTACAGCTTTGATGATGATGAGGATGATGAGGATGAGGAAAACAGCCATTCAACAGATGAACCTTCGGCAGTAGTGAACTTAGTTCTGACAGACAACGGGCACCCTGCATGTAGCAGCATTTCCCCTGCTATGCATTCAGCACACTTCAGTGAGCCCTCCACCTCTCCACCAACAACACACAGATTTGCTTTCACTGAAGCCTCTAGTTCCTCGGCAGTTAATTTCGCTATGCCTTGTACTGCCATCGCTATGCCTTGTACTACCATCCCAACCATGAGTGGATCACACCTGGCTTCTCACTGTAGCTCTACTCCGTTGCAAGAAAGACTGGACTTGGAGATGTCCGTGCTCAGAAGACAAGAGGCTGTACTCAAACTTCAAGAGGAATATTATACTCTCAAAATTAAGCTGATGAAAGAGGAAATGGCAGAGCCAACACGTAAAAGACTAAAGTAATAGGAGACCCTGCAGCACTGTGGTGACCTATCACCTGTGGGTAGTGGTGAAAAGTGACCAACATTAATGCTATTAATATTTTTATACATAGAAGAGGTTCTGTCTGTCTGTGTGACCGGAGCTAATCTCTCAAACCACTGGACTGATCAGTGCCAAATGTCTTGTGCACACCGGCAGTAGGCCACAGAAGTACCTCCACTCATTTTGTTTTTTCCACACATGTTTTATATTTGTGAAATATTTAATCTTATAATGGAAGTCAAAGAGGCTCTCTTCATGCTGAAACCTTACCCACATTTGGACTCGTATGCCATAGAAATGTCAGACGATTGTCACAGGTTGGTCACTTGGAAGTCCGAGATCCACATTGGAGACATACCGTGAATCATGTTATTTTGACATATGTATGGTAGATTATAAATGCAATGTACTGTAACTAACACAACTGTGGTAGGAGTAGACCACTGGTGTTTAACAAGAGATATTGCATTGAAACACAATTTCTCCTCTGCCCAAACATGCTTTCTGTTATAGCCCACCGCGGTGCAAATGTTGACACTAGGGCAGGGGGCCTGGGTTCCAATCCTGGGTATGCCATAAAGGTTATGGATTGCAGCTTTAGGTAATATAGCACTAATGTTTTGCCTATTTCCATTCAATAAGTCTACACTACAAGTTCATAAACCCTGCTGTTGCTTTTTTTTATATATATAAATCATTAGTTGGACGATGTTAGTCGATAAACTATGAATCACAAATTCAACCATACATGGATAAGCTAACATTCTTCCACCTCAGAGCATTCTGTTGGTGTGAGAAGGCAGGCAGGCACTATCTAGGGGTTCAAGCTGAAACTACAAAGTTTTTGTGCTGGTTCATTTTGCTGGGGCTTTTACAAATTTCCATGAGATGGTACAACAGATATGACATTTTCATCAATGATTGGAAGTTGTATGGACAATGAATATGACCAAATTGGCCTGATGGGGCACTGTAAATGAAAGGTCAAATTATTGAACTTTGAAAAGTCATAAGTCATACGCAAGCGAGTCCAATTTACACAAAACCTGCTACAGCCATCCACCATCTACCATCTACAAATCTGCCTCAAGAACTACAGACTCGATTTTATGCCATTTTATTTATTTTTGAGGGCGACTAGACCCTCATATACAGGTTTAATGTTTGTGTTTAGTTCAATGTTAGTTTTAAAAACGCCATTGACAATGAAGGGAACATTTACGTCATCTTTTCCCTAACACAAACATTAAATCCCATTAACAATAAAGAGAATTTAATGTTTGTTTTGACACCATTTGTTTTACATCATCATTACATCACCTAATCAGAATTAAGCTATACCGAAGTCTCTCACCTCACAGGGGTGTGATTTTTTTAACTAATTTTTACATTTCTATCTAAACTGCAGGTTGGATTGCTATCAAGGTATCAACATTAACATGCAGTTCAGTTGATTGATATCATTTAGTTGTGAAGATATTGACCAATGAGCTTCAAAAGGACATAGCTCAGCAGATAAATTGACCAAAGTCAACAACTATTAGCCCAGTCATTTAGAGAATGTAGAGAATAGGCATGACATAACAAATCAGACATTTAAAACGGTCTGTCCTGATATGTCTCATATCATAATTCATGTGTGTAATAATTTTTAAGTTGATCAGTTCAAACAGGTGCCTGGTGCAAAATTTGCCATAAATCAGAGTAATTTTGTCAAAACTGTCATTGTATAACTAAACTGCTGTATGTCCCCACAATGTTTTTTAAATTGACCAGTAGGGGGTGACAGTAGGGCTGGGTGATAATGATGTTATAGACTTAATCAAGTATCACAATTATTTGTTTCCAAATTCCTCGATGTCGATATTGTAATGATATCGTATTATTGTGATATCTTTTACTTTTTTAAAAATTCTCAAAAATCACAGTATCAATATATATCGATATATTAGCCAGCCCAGCCCTAGGTGACCGCATTGCCAAAAAAAGGTGTCCCAGCACAGATAAATGAATGAGCATCTGGGTTACGTGGTAGTGCTGTCGCCTCACAGCTAGAAGGTCCTGGGTTCGATTCCCACTGGGGACGCTGTGGGCACTGGGGGCATGTTCCCTCCTTCGTGTCATCAGTGCCCATACCCGAGGCGGGGTTGGCGAAAGGGCCTTTCTGTGTGGAGTTTGCATGTTCTCCCGTGTCCCCTAGGGTATACCTCACAAAAACATGTCGTAATCCTGGTCTCTAAACTACCTCCCCATGGCCAGCCGGGGAGCCTGATGGAGGGGAAAGGAACTGGTCGTAATAACGTGTTCCTTCCACGCGCTACGTCCGGCCGGGGAAACTCTCCCGTCAGGTGAAAAGAAGCAGCTTGGACTCCTCATGCATAGAAGGAAGCATGAGGTCAGTCCGCTGCACCCCCAGGTTGGCAGAGGAAGTGTAGCGCTCAGGATTACATTAGATAATTGACACTGGGTGAAAAAATGGGTTTCAAAATTGTGGGATAAAACATTAACAAAAAATGAATGAATGAATGAGCGTCTGTCTGATGGTCATACAACCTGTTAGTCATCTTTAATACAGGTGTTGGAAATTGTCAAAGGTGCAGACCCCTTGCAGCTTTCATCTTACAGTCTGGGTTAGCTTTAACCCTCTCCAAATCGCTGCTTTGCGACTATATTATCTTCTATTTTTTAGATTTGATTTTCAGCACTAATCAACCTCTAGTTTTGAATGTCTCTGCAGGCATCCTTATTTGCCCCTCGTTTGCTTTTGAATACACTTTCCCAATAGTGGTACTTCTAAAACACTCCAACTGTGACTTCAGTAAATTGTTATACTGTGCTTAGTAACATAATTATTAAAGGTGCATTAAGCCAGCTGGAAGCAATCGGTAAAAAACAACACATGATTCAGTAAGCAGAGAGCCTGGAGGCTAATCTTTCCGGCGATAAAATGGCCACCAACGTAATCAAAAAAGTCAATCAAAGAACAAGATTCCTTTACAGGATCTCCTCACTGGTCAACAAAAACACCTTGAAGACCTTAACAGCTAGGAGCCCTCGTACAAGGTTTCTTTGACAAGTATGCATGCACCTCTTGGTACCACAGCACCTAAAAGGCCCTTAAAACAAGGCTCCAGACCTCCCAAAACAAACTGGTCAGGCTCCTACTTGGCCTCACCCCCCGAACCCACCTCACGCCTGCCCACTTTGACAGGCTGGGATGGCTTAGGGTCGACGACAGAGTACAGCATCTTGCAATGGGTCTGGTCCACAAGATTCGATACACCACCAAGATACCCATGTACCTGTCTAAATACTTCCTTAATGTAAACGAAGTCCACACCCACAACACCAGAGGGAGTGCAACAAACCATGTACAACCCAGATTCGGCACAAACAAGGGACTAAATTATTTTCGCTCCTATGCCACCAAAATGTGGAACGCCCTACCAACAGTCATTAAGACATGTGAATCCCTTGACTCCTTCAAAACGCTCTCAAAGGGCACCTACGGACGGCTGCAATTCGAAACTGGCCCCCGTAAAATCTGAATCGCCCCCCCCCCACCCCCTTTTCCCTCACTGTATGTTTATTTTCCCTTTTTACCTCCATTATGATGAATTCCTCTTCTGTCCTTTGACTATATTGAAGTGTCTATTTGTACATCTCTAAATGTTTTGATGAATTGAACATGGTGGACCCTGTTGTAAACAAGTGTAATACTTAATTGGGTCGTCCACTCACAGTTAACAGTCTTTGTATTGAGTTTGTGCTTGAAATGTACTGTAATTCTGCAAACTGTTAATAAATATTTCAATCAATCAATTTCAATCAAAACGAGTTGTGTGCTTTTTAAATGTAAGATTATGTACCATGTGGTCTGTTTATACCAAGATCCTGGGACAAACATTGACGTATATATTACCTGTTGCATCAAATGTAGGCATGACAGCAGGACTCGAGTTATATTGTCACTCAGGAAGACCTGAATTTGAAACAGTTCAATGAGTTACTCAAATGTATGTTGAAAATGCCAAAGTTTTAAACTCTGGAATTTCAGGAAGTAAGCTATAACACATTCTTGAAATTGTCCACAGTAAGTTTTGGAAGTACTGTAGCATAGTCGTTTATTCCTGGTTAGAGCGGTTCATTTAACATATAGTTTTACACTGTGGAAAAGGGTTGTTTAATTGCTCATTCATGTCATTTATTCTTAAGTGCATATTTGGAAGCTGTAAATGTTTGACATACACCAATATACATATTTATGAAAATTGCGCTTGATCATGCCAATGTAAGTAGAGCTAAAATAATGTCCTGTCTAGACGAATGTAGTAATTTGTACATAATATTTCTCATAAACCCGTTTATTTGTAAGTGACTGGGGTTGGCACCCAGATGTAAGCAGAGGGGCCTGGAGTGTTGTATAAAAGACTGCTATTTGCTGTGCGGTTTGCTCATTTCCTTTGTTAGTGTTGTGCCAGACTCTGTTACAGTCGGGTGGTGTGACTGTCTCTTTTCTTTTGCAGCCTCAGCATTTGCTCTCTGATTCGCTGATTTCCCCCCCCCCTCATCATTCTACGTTTTTTCCCATAGAAAAAAGAGAACCTTCGTTTATGAGCCAAAGTTACGTGCATGATTGCCTTTACGACATCAAATGTGTAAATGGAAGGTCTGTCCAAACATTAGAGGTCACGTGCCACGTCCTTTCATCTCAGTCTGGCATCAAACACATCACCACCAGTGACACTTGGCACTTGGCTGTCTCGTCAGTCGTCACAGTAGTGGAACAGTTAACCTTTGGCAATGGTTTCTTCTACATTGTGATCTTTGAATAATTGTGTTGAGGTAGCCTAATGAAGATAACCTATGGTCTAATAAAAGTAATATAAAATGTCTTAGCAATATTTTATCTAAGTCTGCCTGGTACCAAGCATAACAGACGAAGCACGGTATACTAGCCATTCCAGGACGCCCTTCGATGATAGAGGAACAGTCTGTATAGGAGGTGATGGTATCCATTCCTTCTGTCTCTGACAGATGAGCCATGTTGTTGCAGTGCCCTCTGGGCAGTCCACTTAGCTGACTGAAAAGCTACCCCTTAATCTCCACTTTCTCTTTGTTTGGCCTATTATCAGACCTGTCAGTCCTGGCCATTTTATCTCCACAAGCCTCATTTATTGGCTGTTTGACGTGGACTTGATTATATCAAAGGCCCTTATCTGGCCTTTGCCTGAGGATGCGTCCTTCCTCCGACTGCTAGGAACGGTCCAAGACAGGATAAAAGGGAGACTTGTTGGGGTGGATAACAAGCGTTTTGAATGTTTGAACACATCTGATTAGCTTTATACACACTCTTTCCTGCGGTGTACTATATTTTCCCATTCTATTCCATGCTTTATTCATTTGCATTATATCTTCATCAAGGCACAAATAGTCGTTATTGTGAAATAGTGAGCCTGTAATAACTCATCATCCTGATCTGAGACTGAGATAGTGGCTTCTCGTTTGATGGCAGTCAGTTCTTGGTCCTCGAGTAGTCCTTACTTGAAACAGTCTGAAGGAATGTCACGCAGCTCGATTTGACGAAGAGCAATTACATGGGAGGCAGCCATTGCCTTTGAGGTGGAAGCTTACCTGCCACACCCTGGAGGCTTACAAATAAGCCTCTGGATACGTCCCAGTTCCTTGAGAATGGTCCCTTTTCTTCGCCTCCTTCTCCTCATGACTTATGGTCTGACAGGATTTGACAGTATGGGGCAAGGAGTGTGTGTGTGTGTGTGTGTGTGTGTGTGTGTGTGTGTGTGTGTGTGTGTGTGTGTGTGTGTGTGTGTGTGTGTGTGTGTGTGTGTGTGTGTGTGTGTGTGTGTGTGTGTGTGTGTGTGTGTGTGTGTGTGTGTGTGTGTGTGTGCGTGCGTGCGTGCGTGCGTGCGTGCGTGCGTGCGTGCGTGCGTGCGTGCGTGCGTGTGTGTGTGTGCTTGCGTGCGTGCGTGCGTGCGTGCGTGCACACGGGGGGGGGGGGGGGGGGGAGGTCTTACCATAGACGTTGAATTAACCCATCCAGTTCAGTTTGTCCAGTATTATGACAGCATGTGTGTGTGTGTGTGTGTGTGTGTGTGTGTGTGTGTGTGTGTGTGTGTGTGTGTGTGTGTGTGCATGCGTGCGTTCCGCATGCTTGCATTAAAAAAGACAGACTGTGTGCTTATGTGCACGTCTTTCTTCATGCCATTTGTGCAGTTCATGTGCCAGCTGGGTTTGCATGTCTGAGAATATTTCAATGTTAATTCTTCATACCACCATAATAACCAAGACCTGGTTTTGCATATGAATCATAATCATTGCATGCAAGGTCATGTACATGTAAGCGCTCTGGAAAAAGAATCGTGGAAAAAACATGCAGCTTAGCGACTTGGACCAACAAAGAATCAGCAGTCTATACCCGTAGGTTAAGTACAGATGTTGCAATCACAAATTGGATTTTCCATAATGCAGTCACTGTTACAAATGCTTAACTTTATTTAGATTAGAAAGGGCATTGCCCATTACCAATAGGCTACAAGCACAGTGTCTCCACTACAGGGAATAACCATCATTTCAGTTTTTATTTCGTTGGCATAGGGTCGGCAAAGAAGGGAAAAGCTTTCTGAAAGAGAAATTGTTACTTAGAAAGCAAATGACCCTTTACTGAAAATGGTAAAGGCCATATGACGTAATTAAGCTTTAGAAAATGTGTCTTATATAGTATATAGGATTAGGATTATGGATGTATATTACTGTATGTCCTTGTATAGTTTTTCTATGCCATTTTACACACCTGAAAAAAGTACTTTGTCACCTCCTATTTTTGCACAGATTTTATATGAACATGAATAATCACGCAGTGGCTACATTCAAACCAGCCAGATTTAAGAGTGTATATTTGACTTGATATTGTTCCACAATGGTCTTAAAAAAAGGACAGTAATTGTCCCATCAATGAAAGGGGTAATTCTGTGTAATTAAAGTAAATAGAAAATATGGAAGCACGATTTATTTATTTATTTATTTTTTACATTCCAGCTTAATATGGAATTTGAAGCTTTGAAGTTGCTGTTCTGGCAGTTCTAAATTATACCTTTCATCAGCCAATCATAAGAAAATGGCCACCTGACATCCTCAATCATAATTAGCTTTTGAGCTTGGCTCCATGATGTAATCAACGACCAGTAAACTATATTCCCACTGACAAATCAACATTGAATACTTAATTGAAGTGTAAAAATAAAACTTCCTCAATTATAGCTTGATGAAACTTTTTATTTTCAAGATCATGATGGCCGTCATTTTTCACTTGGTCTGTAGGCCTATAGTATACAAAGTTGACAAATATACTGTGATTTTATTTTATTTTATTTTATTAGACGTCAAGCAAGAAAAACAATGTTCATCTAAGAAGCGCCAAGGCTAAAAAGAAGTAGCTGTAGCATTATTTTTCATTGATTTGGAACCTGGCTTCATTTATTGAAATCCGTAAAGTGGTATAGGTTTATAAGTCCGAAAAATCTGATTGCATTAAACAACGTTAAACTTGATTTGCCACAGACTTTATGCATGTGCATACCCTCTATAGTTGTCACTGTAGTAGACTGGAGACTAGTCTAGCTGAGGTATCCCCATCCAATGGGCATTATGGAAGTGAGTGAGGCATGTTAATGGATCTTTATCTGCTGTTTCCCATGACCTTAAAATCGTCTCTATTTTGAGCATGTTGAATATTAATATAGGTGAATATTTCCCCCAAAGTTCCATTTATTTTGTCATAATGTCGACAGCAAAGCAAGTCGACATTATGATAAAATAATAGGTGTTTAATGCTCATATGGACACAAATGAAAGTATTATTACTTATTATTGCGCAAGCAGAGTACAAGTACTGCGATCGGCTGGGTATGTATCTCGGTGTACTTCACCGTCCAATAAGGGACCACTATTCTTGGTGACGTAAACGTTTCAAGGTTGGCATAAGGTCAATAACGGTTCTAAAGGATTTAGAATAGCAGAGAGCTCTATGACTCAGAGCAGCAGTCGTACCCAGACAGACAGCAGAGAGCTCTAGGACTCAGAGCAGCAGTCGTACCCAGACAGACAGCAGAGAGCTCTAGGACTCAGAGCAGCAGTCGTACCCAGACAGACAGCAGAGAGCTCTAGGACTCAGAGCAGCAGTCGTACCCAGACAGACAGCAGAGAGCTCTAGGACTCAGAGCAGCAGTCGTACCCAGACAGACAGCAGAGAGCTCTAGGACTCAGAGCAGCAGTCGTACCCAGACAGACAGCAGAGAGCTCTAGGACTCAGAGCAGCAGTCGTACCCAGACAGAGAGCTCTATATAGGGACTCAGCACGGCAGTCGTACCCAGACAGCAGCAGAGAGCTGTAGGACTCAGAGCAGCAGTCGTACCCAGACAGCAGCAGAGAGCTGTAGGACTCAGAGCAGCAGTCGTACCAGCAGTGGTGAACGTACCTCATGGCGTGCTCTTGCTCTGCTTGCGGACAACCTACCTCAAACCCTAATCTACCCATAACCGCAAGCACGGGAGCAGCGCATATTCGAGCGCTACTCCGACCGTTGTTCCCACATGTCGGACTAATTCTCCGTCGGAATTACCATCGGATCCCAAATTAACTAAACCCCATATGGTTGACCAGATTCCGTCAGGGCTCTATACTGGTGTCTTAACTACAGCCATGGATTAATTGTGTTGACTTGTCAGTTAATAGAACTTTATTTAATTTACTGAATTCAAATGTAACTGATCTGTCAGAGACTCAAGCTGGGGTCATCACATAACCGAATAGATCACTGCAACTTATTCAATTATGTCTCAACAGTGTTGACATAGGTGTGCACCTCCACACTGACACAATAGTCTGTGGAAGGGGGGAAAACACCATGGAAGCATTTACTGAGCTGGTCATTGGTTGTACCATTGCCTCATCCTCACTGGACAGCTGCAACATGAAAACATAGTTGGTGTATGAAATGATTTGGGCAGTTCTGGGTGTTAGCCCAAGTCATAGGGTTCATACAGTGAATCCATTATAAAGTAAGAATGTAATGATGTAGGCTGTTTAAATGATGCCACCATGTTCATCTCTTCTTACAAAAAAATATAATTCAGTCCACACAATTAAGCGTACAATTTATTGACCGACAAGCCTAAAAGAGACCACTTTTTGTGGATAATTATAGTCTTCTGCTCTACTGCTGATTGTTAGTTGATCAGCTTAGTCATAAAACAATGGACACTCTTATGCTTCTGCAAGCATTCCTACTGTACCTAGAACAAACCAGCATCCACAGAGATAGACTATATACTCAAAACGAAACATTAACTAATTTATGCCTCAGTGGTTTCTCCCATTTTTAACTCCAGGCCAAAGCAAAAAAGGCGACTTGGTGTATTTATAAATAGGCAGAGAGAGAGAGAGAGAGAGAAGGGAACCCAGTATACTGTACGTGACTGGAACCATATGGAACTGGTGGAGAGCAACTCATCTTTGTGACAACATAGCGTGGCCGTCGTCCCCCTCCAGCCTCACTCTGTCTCATGTCACAGTTGTTCACCAAAGACTGCAATTGGAGAAGGTCAAGCGGTGGCTTTAGGACCAAGAACAAAGTGCTCGTGATTTTTCAGAAAGTACATGCGGGATCTGAGAAGGAAATGGTTTTGCCGCCAAACACTCAATTACATGTAATTACAATAATTCAACCTTGGAGGACGGTTTATTCAATTTTATTATGAGGTTTTCTCTTTCATGTCACGTGTGGGTGGGGGTTGTGAACAGTGAACGGGACTATATGAAACAGATACTTTGTCTGAATGCCTTCATTTTTCCTTTTAAGTTCTGATGAGTTGAGACTATATGGCCATTAACTTATCTGAAAGCTTGATATCTCTACACGCCAAATGCCACTTGTCTGTATCATCTAGTGCAAACTAGAAATGTCAATCCTAGTAAATATTATAGTTATTAACTTTAATACCCAATTATTTCATGAATAGTTAAATTTGAAGATAAATAGTCTCAGAAAGTTTTAAAAATTAATACATTTTGGGTAGGCTATGAACGTGTAGATTCTAGGACAGAATATCCTGATTACCATACCATTAACAGCACCAAATGCTCTCATATGTAACACATTCCTCAGAGTCCTCAGTGATTCCAAATTACTATGATTCCTTACTGTTAAATGTCTAAATCTTTAGTTGATGCTGGATGTTTGGGCTGAACGGTGCCAAGTGCTTATATTTTCCAACAACTGTCCTCTTCACAGGAGACAAGACTGTATCCTCTGAATGTTACAGTAAACAACCTAGTTTCCATAGCTCTCACTTTCAAGCCTTGGGTGTGTATAGAATTTCCCCTATCTTGGTGTCCATAAACTCAACCTCACATTACAAAAACACTCGGCAAAATATCAGTCCGCTCAGCGTCACAGGGTCAGTCTGTTGAACACCGAGGCACACACCACACGCTGATGAAGACTGAGAACCCAGTGTGATTGATAGTCACTTTTAATTTCATTTAAGGTTCAGTGTGTGTTTCTCGGCTGAAATATAGGCCCCTTAACAAGACCAAATCACAGGCAGAGGGGAAGGCTTTGAAACGAGGCAACCCTTGAACCAGAAAATAATCAGGGGGACTTAGGCATGGCACTGCGGCCGGAAATTCGCTGTGAATACTGGTTTCAACCATGACCATTTGAGATCCTGACATTTTGGCTTTCACATTGATTTCTCTCTTCACTGTATGCCATATAGTCAATGTAGGCTTCCTCTGAACTATAGAAATTGATTTTTGGAGCAGCACGCGCCAGCAAAAAACAAAAAACCTGTTGCACACCTTTATCCATGACACACACACACACACACACACACACACACACACACACACACACACACACACACACACACACACACACACACACACACACACACACACATTTATGCACGCACGCACTCTCTCACTCACTGTCTCACATCAGACGAGTGGCATGCGTTCTCCTCTTTTAACATCACAGAGATTGCCACTTTCCTGTTCATCCTGTGAACCCCCCCTCTTCTTCTTCCATTGCGGAGGCACAAATTGTGGTGGTGAGTTTAGGCCAAGTCTCCCCACAGCTTGTACTGATTACTAAGTAGACAAGCACCCATGGTTAGATGGAACCAGGTCCCTGCACTGCTCGTTTCACTGCCTTCATATTTCAGAGTGACAGCCTCTGAGGTTTCACTGAAGGACAGGAGACCCCTTGAAGGTCAAATGGACATAAAATCTGTCTGCTTTAAGTTATATTCACGTGGTGCGGGTTCATACATATTATGCAGGTATTTTTTTTACAGCAACTTCACAATGAAGTGAACAGAATAATGCAAGTCATTGATGAAGCCCAACCTCAGATATTGGAATACGTATTTTTGGTTTTGAATAAACAACGCTGTACCACACGCTTTGTGCATGCGGATGTTGTCATCCTTCTTAATGCCAGCCACACAGTTCATTTACAGTAACTCTGTGTACCGGTAAAGGATCTGTGTATTTACCCATTTAGGACAGAGGCCTATTCTAAAACGCCTTCTAAAACCTGACTTAAGTTTCTGGAAAAGCTTCAAATATTTATTAAAAAATAATTGCCCTCATAATAAGCAAACATTCTGCAAACATAGCAGATCTACAAGCTCATGAGGCTATTTTGGGGAGATGGATTTGTGTAGGGGGAAAAAAAGAGGAGCACCAACTATAGACCCTGGTGGATCCCCGTCAACCTAAAGGCTTTAAGTCAGTGGTTTCAACCTTTTTCATATCAAGGCCCATTAACTCGGCATTTGAGCCACGGACCACCATTGATGAGATTTAGCCTCAGACCCAAAACTTTGAATATAATAATCGTATAGTACTTCTTGTAAGTTACTGTAAATTAAGTAATGCTGTTTACAATAATGCAACTCTTGAGAGCGTAAATGAAACCGCTCTCAAGAGTTAAAGATATATAAGGGTCCATTTGGTTACAAACTCTCCATCATTTAGCTGGGGACCACCTGGAACCCCCTCGAGGACCACTGGTTGAAAACCACTGCCTTTAAGTGGTTAATATGCAACTTCCACTCCCCCCCCCCCCTTGATACTGTTTTCCCTTTGCATTGTATAAGCAGCATGTTGCCCTCGAGCCAATTAGTACAGGCAAACACATCAACAATCAGTGCATTGGCTTTAATGCACTGAACCCTCTTCAGCAGTAAATACCAAACTGATGCGCAACAACAATTGTCATTCAGAAGGTCCCCTGCTGTCGCTGCTCTTTGTCGAGAGCGGAGAGAGTTTCTTTTGAAATGGCAGATACACAACTTGTTTAAGCTCCAGACAAAGACCAAGGGAGTCCTCCAATCCAATGGCTGCATGGAGCCTGATAAAGGCAGATTACAGTTAAAGCGGCTCTTTCATTTAGCCAAACAGGCTGTTTTATGGTGTAATGAGGCAGGGTCATGACATGTACCCCTGGAAGTGTCCGGTGTGATGACTCTTTGTTTAAAGGGAGCAGAGAGACCTTTTTCATTCACGGGCTGTGAAGTGGCTGTTGTCAGCTCAGCTTCTCAGACAGGTTTATAGGCCTCTTCAGAGGTAAATGGGCAGTTTTTAACAGTGGGAAACCGTAGCGTAGAGGAACATCCAGCAGTGAAGGGCTTTCTTGGTTGGACTTGAACCTAAAAGGTCATCACAAGGTAGCCTATGTGTAGAAGTTATTATTATTACTATTATTATTATGGAAAAAGAAAATAATAAAGATAAATATATTTTGTGGCTTTTCTGTCTTTATTTTGGATAGTACAGTACAGACAGACAGGGAGTGACACGCAGCCAAAGTTCGCTGGGCTCAGGAATCGAACCTGCGACTAGCTGTCAGGCTGCATTAGAGCCTAGTATGTGCCTCTACCACTAGGCCATCTGCGCCCACTATTATATAAAAACAAATAGACAGAAAACATGGAGAAAGAATAGGAGAGTGCCATGCATTGGAGTCCCACTGTGGTACTACGCACCTTAATGACTCCACTATTGGGTCGGCAGTCAATAAATGTTTCTTATTTTTATAATCTCTGGGTGCTGCCATTAAACATTTTGTAGTGTTGTAATGTGATGGTTTCAAGGTTTTTATTGTCACATGCATATGGCAATAAAAGAAACTTTGTACTTCAATAAAAATTGAACGGGGAGCATTGAAGACTGCAGTCATGTGCAAATATTTTCCTTTTTTCATGTTTGAATACAGAAATATTTCTCTTTAGTCAGTTCATTGCACTAAATCTGCAAACTTTGATTTAAACTACTTCCATTTGGCATCGTGAGACGGTTTTGATGTCTGGGAAATGAACTGACTTTAAGGTGTAATAAGAGAGAGGAAAAAGAGAGAGAGAGAGAGAATTTTGATTACCGTATGTATATTCTGACAGCATAAGCACATATTTTTGAAACTTTGTATTTTTCATTGTAGTTATTTACCTACTATATTGGAACGTTGCAATATCACACCGCTCTGTTTATACACATTTATGTATATATATTTATAGCCATACTTTGGCTACAAATAACCAAACATTGAAATTGTATTATTTTAAGTACTTGCTTTGGCAATGTAAACATGTTTCCCTTGCCAAAAAAGCTCATTTGAATTGAAATTGAGAGAGTGGGGGGGGGGTTGTTATAACAATGAAAGGTAAAGTTAAGACAGGACCAAAGGAGCTCGACAAAAGAAGCATGCAGTTAAAAAGACGACTCGCGCTTTGTATGCAAATCATCCGCCTTGAAGTCTGGGCCTCCACATAATGTGAAAGCATGCAAGGAGAAGACAAGAGAGATACGGAGACAGTGCAAAGAATCCCAAGCATGTTAGCTGGTATGAGAAGAAGTCCCTGACGCCAGACCAAGTGGCGGTGCTATTGTCATCTTCCTCATAGAGGCTCCTACTCTCAGAGACACGGACAGAACAAGGGAGGGATGGAGGGAGGGAGGGAGGGAGGGCATGGAAAAGGAAGAGGGTGAATAGAAAGACAAAATTACAACAGAGCAAAGAAAGAGGAAGGCGAAAAAAGAGTTTTATCCGTGGGAGAGTGGGCAGGCAAGAGAGAGAGAGAGAGAGAGAGAGAGAGAGAGAGAGAGTGGTGCTGCTAGCAACCATTGGGGGAGACAGGCGCCTGAAGGCTATGCTGGAGACAGAAGGGTGGGACGTTAGAAGTGAGGAGAGGAGGGGGGGAGGGCACAGGAAGATGGATGAAGCGGACCCCTGCAGAGTGTCCGTCTCTGACTCCTGTCTCCGACTCCTCCGCACTCCCGTGAGCACAGAGGGAGACAGGAGGGGACAGCAGTCTCCCAAAACACATCCGCTCTCTCTGTACTTCACTCTCTCTCTCTCCCTCTCTCTCTCCCTGACTACTTTTTTATAAGCAGGTTGACATCTGATCCTTATCCCATACACACTATCCCCCTTTCCCCAATCTCCTCTCTCTCTCTCTCTCTCTCTCTCTACCCCCCCCCCCCCCCCCTCTCTATCTCTCCCTTTCTCTCTCTCTCTCTCTTTCCCGCTCATTAGGGCCCATTTTCACTTCAAAGCCCCTCCATTATCTGCCATCTCTGAGGGCAATTAGGAATGGGTGGCTTTGAGCGGCAGGCACGGCCACAGCATTATGGCTACTCATCCCCCTGTCGCGGGGGCCTTTGTGGGGGCCGCCGACATTGATGGAGGAGATGCTGGGGCCCCATAACCCCCTCCTCCTCCACCACCACCATCCAACCCCACCTCCAGTTGGCCCCTATCCTTTTTGACTGGTAAATGGTGGAGTAAAACGGTGTGTAATTAAGTGGCAATCAAAGCAGGTCCTGTGCTGGGTGTGGGACAGAGCCGGCCGGGGGGAGTTGAGTTGGGGTGGGGTGGGGGGCGTGTTTAGAGGGGCAAAGTCAGAGGGTTTGTGGTGGGGGGGGGGGGGGGTACTTTGGACAGCATGAGAATGGCTAGCACACAATGGGAGAGGCTATAGACCGCAGAGAGGTAAAACCCACTAGGGATGAAATAAAGGCAATGTTTACTCACCTCCATTTATGGTGACAGTTTTGATGTGTGCACAATGATGTCGTAAAACTATAGCTCACTACTTGTCTGTCTGTGGGGCATTTTCATTTATGTTGCAACAAGCAAGCTACCAATAAACATCTATAACGTGAGACCGAACGAAACCATTTGAGGATAAGACGACGCATAATGGTAAAAATGTATCTGCCCACAGCTGGACGAAGAAGACTCAGAAAAATGACTAAACTAAATTAAAGTATAACCGTCCTTAATTCCTTTTCCTTTCCTTTTCGTGTGCATGTTCACAACTTCCGTCTTGTCATTTATGACGTCCCTTTACGAGTGTGGCTCAGAGACACAGCGAGTGGAGCTGTCACCAAATAAATGTCTTATTATATTGCCTTTCTGCAACAACATTTGCCGTTCCATAATGGTGAAACTATACACGCCATATGGCCTCTCAGTAAGCGTTGAGTGTTATATGGGCTTTGCTTTTAGGACAGCGGTTACTGTGTTATTGCTGCCAAAGTAATGAAAGGGTGAACAATAAAGTACAAAGTGAAGACAGCTGTGGCGTTAAAAAGAGCATTGTTAGAGGAGTTAAGATAAATGTGTTTTTCGCAAAGAGTATCAGGTACTGTACAATGAAATTGCATGGGAGGTAGCTCAAGAAACTGTGGTTAGACCTATAGTATAGG